>NW_017618796.1:0-222500 GCF_001879475.1 Ipomoea nil | reverse complement strand
TATATCAGATTAAACCTCTCACTTAGGATGACTGAAATTAACATTGAACCAACCAAAATTGAAAGTAGAGCCACTCAAAATTTTGCCTCAAAATATAATGACGATTTTGCATGTCAATTTTAGCTCAATTTTCAATAGATTGTAGTTATTTTTACCTCCAACAGGAATATTTATAAAAATAATAACAACAACAACAACAACAACAATAATAGTAATACCTTAAAGAAGTCATATCTATTAGTCATCGGCAATCAATATGATATCATATCAAATAAGAGGTGATTTGATTGGAGCCTTAGTTTAATTATTATATCTCTTCTTCTAACTATAATGTTAATTAAGGATAATAAAATTCTAAATATAACCATATTAAACAATATCACAAAGATTCAAAATCTTATAAAAAATCTATTTAAAAACTATTCAAAATGACTCAATAGCAACACAATCGAAAAAAAAAAAATTCAATTTTAAAATTTTCTACATTATTAATGAAAAGGAGAATTTTGTGGACAATTTATCCATACACCTTTTGTTGACTCTCTAAAATTTTATGTGAGATCCACGGCTAATTTGAAGTCTATAAAGGAAAAAAGAATGGTCTAAAAAACGTAAAAGGGTTTAGAGATTAGTCTTTTTTTTTTTTTGAATGTGGTTTAGAGATTAGTCTAAATCTCCACCAACTTTATGAACGCAAACCATTGTTGAAGGAAAAAAATAGGCTCAAAATATCAATTTTGGTGTGCATAAAATTGTAATTAGGTCATTACAATATTCTTTTAGATTACTAAGAGCGAGAACTACTCACATAAAGAAAGACTAATGGCATGTTTGGTTCATGGAATAGGTCAGAATGGAATAACATTCTTTGGAACCTATTTTATCGTTTGGTTGGATCATTTTGTCATGGGAATAACATGCCTAGGAAAGAGCTATTACCTTCGCAAGGGGAATAGTCATTCTTAGGGGGCCTTGGTATTAGCTATTCCCATGCCCTTGGGAATAGCTTTTATATCACAAATACCAAAAATACCCTTTGCACATTATATAATATTTATATTTATTTAATAAATATAATGTATTATATGAACGTATATATTTAATTAATTATAATTATAATAAATAAATAAATATATATATATATATATATATATATATATATATATATATATATATATATATATATATATATATATATAAATTAACTGTATAAGACTCCTTAGTTATGGAGCCTTGGCTCCTAAATTAAGTAGCCTGCCCATCTACATGCCTAGCGAATGCGCATTGCAAGCTTGCCTAGCGGATGAGCATTGCAATTGAAATTATGGAGCGTTGAGGCTCTTTTTATAAAAGCCTCAAGGCTCCATTCCTTACTTATCCAACCGATGTGGATAAGTGGAAAAATAAATATAAATATAAATATTTATTTGTATAATAATAATAATAATTATTATTATTATTGTTATTCTCTCTCTCACACACATGCATATACATGTGTGTGTGTGTATGTGTGTGTGTGTGTATATATATATATATATATATATATATATATATATATATATACTAGTATTTTTTATGCGCGATGCGCAAAAAATAGGTGTCCAATATTAATACATTATATTAAAATTTTAAATTTATTTAGATTTTAGATATTTAAATTATTCTAAATAATAATAATAATGTAAATCATTTTTATAAATTTGATATTTATATTTATGTAATAATTAACATATAACTCAAATATTTAATGTGTATATATTATTATTAATGAAGAAGATAATAAAATATATGGTGGATGCATGTGCATGGTAACAATAGTGGAAAAGATAACGGAAGTTATAACGGTAGGGGTATGTTTGTCCAAAATATTTTAATGTACAACCTTTATAGCATAATGTACAAAAAAACTTGACCGAAAAAACGGACATAAATCAGGGGTATAACTTTCATTCACACTTATTATGTTTTTAGAGATATATATATATATATATATATATATATATATATATATATATATATATATATATATATATATATATATATATATATATATATATATATAACATTCAGTATATCATAATCATATTCATTATTATTACTATTATTATTTTTTTTTTATAAGGGTATTTATGTTTTTAAAACCGATTCTATTTCTATTCCTTTAACCAACCAAACACTGGAATGCAATTACTAAAGCCTATTCCTTCAGCCAACGAAACAACAGAATACAATTCTTTTTCTATTCCTTACCTATTACATTCCATGTGGAATAACATTTCTATTCCCTCCAAATTCATTCTGTGAACCAAACGTGTTGTAATTATATGAATATATTGTAAAGACCTTATCATTGAGTGGCATAACTTAATTTTTTCAAATGGGATATTACAGGTTCAAAACTCGGGTTGGACTTCCATTTGGAAGGTTGTGAGTTCGAGCCTCAGTGGAGGTGTTATTGGTTCTTTGTGTTTCAGTAGGTTGAGAAAGTATATGAATAGATACTACAATGTAATAGAACCAGTAACATTAAAAAAAAAAAAAAAAAAGAAGGTTCAAAACTCGGAACATTGACTCTTTTTGTCACTTGTACAAGAATTTATAGCACCAGATTAACATTAAAATGTTGAAAATAGTAGTCTTTTAGATTAGTGAAGTGCATATATTTAGTTTAAAAATACTATTCTGCTAACTATTTTATACTTATTTATTAAACTAGTTATAATATGCGTATTGCGCAACTAAATATCGAATGTGTAATATTAAAATCAGTAGATAATTATTATCTAAATTTTAAATGTGTAAGTTATTCAATATAAAATAGATTTGATTGTTTTAATTAATATGATCAGATAAAGTATTTTCAACATGTTTGGTAGATAGTCAGGATACGAAAAGATCATGTACTAACAATTTCATATTAAAGTTTTTTTTTTTTTTTGAAAGCATTTCATATTAAAGTAAATTAAGTATTCTTATTATGATTTGACTATTGATGAATAGAAAAATAAAATTGGTAGTTAGTACAATAAAAAATAATGTTTGGTTTAAGCAAAGAGAAAATAATGCATTTTTAGAATAATTCTAGTATGACAATCATATTTTCTAGTGTGATGATAATAAACATGTTATATTTCACCTTTTTTTTTTTTTTTACTTAAAGAAGAAAATAAAATTAAGTAAATATTATTATATTTTAATAACAATATTATTATTAATGTAAATTGCCCATTATTATCGTTGTTGTTGTGGTAATCTTTACTTAAAAAAAAAAAAAAAAAAAAAAAAAAAAAAGGAACAACAATATTAGCGGAAAAAAATTAGTCAATATTTATGGGTTTATTGGATTTTAGGTATTGGGCTGCAACAATGGGTTAGCTTTGGGTCAAAATTTTAAAAAAATAAATATAATCATGTATTCGCCTAGCATTTGTTCAATCATTATTATGTGGACCATATTTTGTATACTGTAAAATAATATAAATTCAATACAAAAATAATGTACTTTTTTTTAAATATAAAAAATGTACATTGTATTCAGGGGATGTACATTATTTGTGTACTGAGTGTACACTATATTGTATAATGTACATTCAGTACAAAAATAATGTACATTTAATATATTAAAGATGTGCTTTCTGTTATGGTCCACATAACACTGTGTGGACCATGGTCCAGGCAATAATTTGCCGCATTTGTTATATTAAAAATTTTATTTTTTATTACTTTATAAAAAAATGTTAATTGATTTATTTTTTTTTATTTTTGTAATGCCCAAAAATAAGTTTTGTATATATATATATATATATATATATATATATATATATATATATATATATATATATATATATAGGGCCAGGTTCCTGTAAGGTCAGGTCTTCCCGTACGGTCAGTGCGGCATACACCATTAGGTATGCATAAATGCACCACATAGTATTCGTAAATATACCATTATGCGTGGTGTATTTTTTTGTTGTGTGGTATATATATATATATATATATATATATATATATATATATATATATATATATATATATATATATATATAAAGATTGTTGGGTTTATACAAGGCATAAGACACAAGCTAAAAAATACGTACAAAGTTATAAATTCATTAAATACTAAAGTTAGATGAAATTTTTAAAAGATAATATTACGCGTATAAAGAGATCTTGATTTGTATTTAATATTAATTATAATTGAACAACACCTCAATTATAATTGAACTCCACACATATGTAAAAAACAAAAAAAAAACAAAAAATCTCTATATAAAATTAACATAGTTTTTTTTTTTTTTTTTATATCAAAACTGAGGGGGTACCCAAAGCAAACAAATCAAAACATCTTCTGGGCGCATGAAGCCCGATGGATTCTACGGGATGAAGATGCGCCAATTCTATCAAGGGATAGTAACTCAATGACCTCAGGCAGAGGTGTAGTAAAGTAGCGCATACCAACCCCGTAGGACCCGTCCAAAGTCACCAGTTTTTCAGCTACTTGATTCTGCTCTCTGAAAATATGTGTGTATCTCACTTCCACCAAGTCTGAGGCTTCTCGCATGCACAGCCTAATAATATTATGGCTCTGGCTTTTCCACCCTTCGTTTTTGCAAAGACTCTCCACCGTAGACTTGGAATCACACTCAATAATAACCCTCGCGGCTCCGTAGTCTTTCGCCATCCGTAGCCCTTGCAACACGCCCCACGCCTCTGCAGTTTCCACCGAGCATCTCCCAATGTTAAAAGTAAACCCCATACACCAGTCTCCATTTTCATCACGCAAAACACCTCCGCAGCTAGCTAAGCCATTTCGCTTATGGCTGCCGTCCACGTTCAGTTTAAACCATCCCGGCATCGGTTTCGTCCAAGCAATATGGATATCAACGTAGTTGTTATGCCCCTGCCTTGCCGCCTGCTTTGACTTGAACGCCCCCAGAACCTCTTTATCATACTTGAGCAGCCATGCTAACCTCTGGTCTACAGGCGTGGTCACTTCATTGAAGACTTCTTCGTTTCGCCAACGCCATAGCCACCATAGTCTGATGCAGAATCTCTCGGGTCAATCCTCTGCAAATCCTTCCTTCTCGTCACCCCAGAGATTAGCAGTTAGCCATTCCTCCCAGTCCATATTTCGCAGCTTATCATTTACACGCCAGTGCAAGGATTCCTCCCAGATCGGTCTAGCCGCTTGACAATCTCTGAATAGATCATTTAGGTCCCTCCGTTTACCTGCACAGCGAAAACAAACATCAGTAGTTGTAATGTGTCGTCTCATGCGCTCAGAATTTGTCAGGATCTTCCCATGTCTCACTGTGGCTTGTGGTCCTTGTGGCTTGTGGTCCACTGGTATTGGGTTACTCCCCTAAATGGGGGGTGAAATGTTCGAACCTCACTTGAGGCAAATAGAATGTATATGTAGGGTATCCCCCTTCCTTATATATAAAATAAAATTAACATAGTTAATACATAGATAAACTTTTTTAAATAAATAAGTTTTACATTTTATAGTTAAATTTGAAACAAATTTAAATATTACATTGTATAGTTATATTTATATTTTAATAAAATTATATCTACTTAGTATCATTACATTAAAACAATATAATACTTCAAGAATATTTCAATTAATTGTGTCCGTGCATCCCACAGGGATTCTTGTTGTTGTTATTAAAAAGTTGATTTTTTTTTTTTTTACAATAAGTGAAGTTGCAAGTCAAGTCAAGAATAATAATAAGTTAAAGAATATTCCATTATCAATGTTTGTACATAAAAAGGAAAAACTAAAAATTAAAAGGGTATATTTGGAAATATCTTATAACTATACAAGAGATTAATCAAAATATACAACTTATTAATACACGTAATGTAACACCCCAGATTTTCACGACATTTTAAAAACTTAAATACGAAAGGCAAGGTAACTAACAGGTATCATAAAACGTAAACAAAATCGGAAGTCTTAAATTTGGAACGGGAAAAAACGGGAAGTGCTCTATGCCACATCCACCTCAATGTGGATGCACAAGCAAGTCTAAAACCAACATACTATCTTGTTCAACATAACCACGGCACACAGGCCCAAAACACTATCTACAAAGTCCAAGGGAGCTGCACTACAACCAACAGCTAGCGCACTCGCCATAAGCTACTCAGGACCTGTAAAGCAACATAAAGAAAGGGAATGACGCTCGGTTAGCGAATATTGGTGGTAACCCATCAATACGCGTTAAGTAGCATATATAGATAGTATAATTCAAAACCATTTTCGAAACGAGATACAGTATATATTAGTTCAAAAGGCATAGAGAGAACTCAATTCCAAAGACTCTATTTCACTCTCAAAAGAACAAGGGAAATCAACATCCCAAGACAACGTCAAGACAAGAACAACAACAGTAAACAAATACAACTCGAGGCGTATTCTACTGATCACAAAGTAGAATACCACTCGACATGGTCAACAGAAAAGAATAGACATTCACACATTAGCAACTACATGCCATAGTGACACTTCATGTCACAAGGATACACTTTCAAGTTCCAACCTTATGCCCTGTTCCAACCTTATGGCTACCCACGGCCTTATTACGGTTCCAACCTTTACCTCCGAGTGCCACCCTGTACTTCCAAGTCCAACCTTTTGCCTCCGGAACCGTCGTTCCCCCTCCAACAACCGCCAAACAATACCGCCGAACGCTCAGTACACGAGGGTACAGTGCAATATCATGTCACAAAACCGCCAAACTTATGAGCAAAGCTCAAATAACAAACCACCAAACTCAATTCATGGCCACCACGAGGACCACATCTGTACCTTGGTGATTAATGCCCCTTACCATTAACCATGCAATCAAGGTACAACCATACACACATTCTCATCACAAGAATCAATCAATGGATCACAACAAAGATATGAAACCATACTCAACAAGGAATGATTACAATCTAACTCCAAAGATGGTCAACACAAGTTGCCATCCTCAAAAGGAAAGAACAAACCGAACACACTAGCATTTCAACATCAAACTAGCATGCTTATCAAATAGGTAAACCAAACATAGTTCCGTAGAACATACAAAACTCATCATGGTCCAACGAATCACAAAGTTGAACACTTAGCACGATTTAAGACACCAAATCCTACATGGATTCCTAACATACCGTTCTAGACATACGAAACATCAAGAAGACACTCAAATAGCCCAATAAAACAACATCGGGAGGTCAAAACATCAATTACCGAGTCAAAAGAATCACGGGGAACAAATCCCCGACCAAAACCAAAGTTGTACCCCGCGGGAGGGGCCACGGGTGGACCTCCACCCGTGGTTCCGCCCGCGGGTACCATTACCCACGAGGCATGTACCCCGCGGGTGGGGCGGCGGGTGGAGCTCTGCCCGTCGTTCCACCCGTCGGTACACCCTGTACCACACAATAATCCCTTCCGGGAATTTTCAACAACAAGTCCAAAACACCCAAAATCTCACACAATACAACAATATGACTTGAACCCAAGAAATAGCCAGGCAATGGCATACAAGAATCCTAATAACAAGCTCTAGATATGCATTCTCACAAGACAATGCATCAAATCTCACATTTCATCACAAAAATCACAAGTAGAAGTCAAGAAATCATCATATAGGTAAGAAAATAGATTTTGTAAAGCATGGGTTACCTTTGTAGCCTAAACCTTCACTTTTCACCCCCCAAAAGCTTCTCTGAAGGTTCTCCTTCAACTTCAACTTCATAAACACACCAAAAGACACAAAGATTCCATCTTTAGAAAAAGACACCTAAAAAGGTACTAAAAACACCAAGAGATCAAGGATCTTACCATTCCCTATGCTCAAGGTTAAGAAAGTATGAATCTTGGAACCAACTTGTAGAATCTAGGATTGCCCAAAACTTGGCTTGAAGAAGAAGCTAACAAATTTCTAGAGAGAAGGTGGATCTTTTGTGTTTAGGGTGTTAGGGAAATGAAATGAAGGATGATGTTAGGTTAGCTTGGGGCACAAACATAAGTAAAAAGACTTCTTTTCCCTTACTAAAGTGGGAAGAGTAAGGAGACAAGGGAACAATTCATAAAGCATAGAGTACAACTCTTTGACTTGGATTGACTGACTAGTCAATTTCTAGTCCTCCGACTATTGAATTTTCAAGATTTTAGGAATAAATTACTAATTAAGCTAGGATTAATTATCTAATTAATCCTTAAATAGATTTTGGATTTACGGGGTGTCACATCCTCTCCCCCTTAAAAGAAGCTTCGTCCCTGAAGCTTGGGTACGACGAATACAATCAAAACGAGCTACATGAACCAACAATGTGACGAGAGAAAACTAGAACATCTTTTGACCAAACTTCAAGAATTCAAAAATATACAAAATGGTCAAGAAGTCATGGCTTTGCAAGAAGTTACCAACGAAGTTCCTTGAGCATAACAAACACTAGGGCCAAACACAACAACCAAAACCTTCTAAACAACACTAGAGTTCTACACAACTAGATCCTAGTAAAACAACCCACAAAACTAACTACTCCAACACAACTAACAAACAAGAAAGATAACACAGGGCAAACAACCAAAACAACTAGCAAGCGGCAACAACATAACGGTAACAACAAACGAGGGAAGGAAGACGAGATTACCACAATTCCGCACTAGAAAGACTCGCTCTCCGACTCTTCGGTGTCTTCGTCGGACTCTTCATCGGCTCTTCCTCAGCTAGAACCGGCCTCTAGCTGATCCAACCTCTGGTTGACCGCGACAAACTGCGTCTTCATGTATGTGAAGCCTTCCTCTATCATTCTGCTTTGTTGGCGAAGAAGGGTGACCACACGCTCCTCGTGGGTCATGGCGTCGTGTTCCCTCTTGGTTCTGGCTTCCTTCCTTCTTAGATTTTCTTCATCCTCAGAGTTGCTCTCTTCGGCTTCAGCAGCTTCTCCTACATCCACATCTTCCTCTTGGTCCTCTTCTTGGTCTTCAGCTTCATTATTCTCCGCATCTCCTCCTAAGCTCCGAACTGCGAGGTTCAACTTCCCAACGGAAATCTCAAGCTCAGCAACCAACGCGTTCCTCTCATCGGGGGTTTTCCTGGCGACTTCCTCAAGCGTGATGTACTCCCCGTCATCAATCTGAAACAGGTTGCAACTCCGAAGGTTGGTGGCATCCAACACCATCTTACCCACTAGCTTAGGTACACAACCGTCAACACTTACTCTTTTCCTAACGAAGATCCAGCTCAAAACCATTACCATACGGTAGACTCTTTCGGTTATGATCTCGGCAAAAGACCATATGATGCAACATTAAAGAAAGCAGGTTGAACTTCACCATATTCTTCAAGAAAAAGGCAAAAGTGCACTCTAACTTTCCCAACAGACGGCTCTTGTTGTTATTGGGCAACAGACAGTCAGAGACAAGCATAACTAGGATCCTTTGTTCAGCAGTCAACCATTTCCTTTCCGGCCACGTGGCCTGGGTAAAACCACTAGTCCGTCCCAAAAGATAACTCAAGTAGTCTCGGTAGCCCATGTTATCCATTCCGATCCAGGAGTTACCACTATACTGCGAAACTCCCGTAGTGGTCAGACTCAAAAGCTGAGTTAGCCTCTTCTCAGACAAAACAAGCTTCACACCTCTCACCTTAGAGGTAACCTCTAACTTTCCACCATCCTTAGTCACAACCATGTGACGGTAGAATTCCTTCACCAAACTCGGGTAAGTCTCGGCCCTAATGGCGAGAAACCCATCCAACAGACCTTGATATCTCAACATCTCTAACAAGGAACTTGAAAAAGAATCAGGGTCAAAAGCTTTACCTTCCAACACGAGGTAGTGGGCATCCACCCATTCCACTCTTCTTGTCAAGTTAGTCCTCCTGGGCATGATTCTGAGATGACCCAAAAACTCAAAGGGAAACCCAAAACTTTCTTCTCCTTCTTATCTTCTTCTCATATTCTTATTCTCTTTCTCAGCTTCTCGACGGTCGGACAGCACAACGCGACGGCGGTCGGCTTCGGTGGCGGCTACGACGACGGCAAGGGCTTCGAGCGGTGGCGTCGGCGGCTGGTCTCGGCTGCGACCGGGACAGGGAGGCTGACGGGTAGGGGGGTTCGGGTATCTCAGGGGTGGAAGAGAACAATGGAGGGTTTGGGAAATTTTGGGAAAAAAATTGGGAAGAAGAAGATTTTAATTTGGGGATTTTTGGGTAAACTGAGAAATTATAGTTGGAATGGAATTTAAATGAGATATGGTTCAAGAAATATAATTGGTTCAAGTGGTTCAAAGGTATGATTGGTAACTTACACACTTGAGTTTGAAACTTGGTGGCTATAAATTAAAATTTTCTTAGTCTTTTTAGGCTACACAAGAAGGAATTTCTATGGGTTGTCTATTATAAATTCGAAGGGTACTTAATTAAAGTTAGGTGACCCACAAGAAAGGTTGAGTTAAAAGAGCACATATGCAAGGCTACGGAATTTACACAAGCACGGCCCACTTAGAGATAAACAATTAACTTCACGAAAGAATCTCACTTAAAAAGCCAAAAAGAATCACATACCAAGGAAACAAGGCAACAAAGAAAAGGCACACTCTCAAAATAAAGGTAGGCTTAAAAAGGGTTACCTGTCATCTCATCGTCAACCAACCCCTCCGTCTCAGCCTGGGATCGTCCCATCACAAACACCCGACCCGAATGTCTAGCTCCAGCTGTTCCTCGACTTGAACTCCCTCTCGATGATCCACCGGGTCCTGAACTAGGTGGCAACGCTCTTTGGTTAGCTTGCTGAGGGCATATGGTAACCATATGTCCTCTCTCTCCGCACCTGAAACACCGTAAAGCATTCCCTTGGCAATCCTTTCACACATGCTCCTTTCCACAGTTTCTGCATGCGAACCTCATAGCTTGATCGTCGGACCCTACTCGGTTTGATCCTTGAGGTGGGGAAGGTGCGGTCTTGGCTCGGAAGTCTTGCCTCGGCTTCTTGAAGTTGTGGGGTCCACTGCTTTCGTTCCTCTTTCTAGTAAGTTCAAACGATCCCGCTGCAACTGTTGCACCCGGTATAAGTCAACAGCACTCAGATAAGCCTCCTTTAAGGTCCTTGGCTTGCTCACGGTCAACGCTTTACGAGCCTCGTAGTTGAGTCCGGTCACGAACTTCTCAACTTTCGCGAGCTCGGTGGGGACAAGGATCCTAGCGAAATGAGCGAGCTCCAAAAACCACTTGTGGTACTCCACCACAGATGATGAACCCTGCCGGAGGTGTATAAAGTCCTCATACATAGCAGCTCGGACATGTGCCAAGTAAAACCGCTCTCTCCTCCAGTCCTTCAAATCTGTCCAGTCGAAGTCGGGCTCCTCTAGGCAAGCCGGTCTCTCATCCACCCACCACAAGTCAGCTTCATGACTGAAGTAGAAGGATGCTAACTCCACTCGGCGCTCTTCCGGGCACTCTACCACGGAGAAGATCTTGTCGAAGGTTCGAATCCACTCCTCGAGTATAACGAGGTCTTCCTCACCGGCAAACATTGGTGGTTTATGGCTCGATACAAGTTGTCCAACATCCTGGTGTCCTGCAGGCTGTGGCGGCGAAGCAGGATGATTGTTGTGCAACGGAGCTTCACTGAGGGTTTGCATGGACTGCGTGAGGTGTTGCAAGTTCTGGGCTAACTGTTCATTAGTTGGTGTCTCCGGCATACGGGCGCGTTGACGAGGTGGTGCCATGACAAAGCTTCTACAACAACAACATGGTTATGATAGGCACAAACAACAACGCACCCTTACCTGGCTCTAACTAAAGGAACACAAAACTAAACAGAAACAACACGCAAGCAGAACAAACTATAAACAACACACAGCTCACCACGCGTCCTAAGAGTCCTAGGTCCTAAGCACTTAGATACTTAAGGTCATCTTAGGGTCTCAAATCACACTTAACTTCTTAAAAGTCTAGACTCTAACATCTTAGGCTCAAACCTAGGCTCTGATACCAACTGTAACACCCCCGATTTTCACGACATTTTAAAAACTTAAGTACGTAAGGCAAGGTAACTAACAGGTATCATAAAACGTAAACAACAGCGGAAGTCTTAAATTAGGAACGGGAAAATCCGGGAACTGCTATGCCACATCCACCTCAATGTGGATGCGCAGGCAAGTTTAAAACCAACATACTATCTTGTTCTACATAACCACGGCACACAGGCCCAAAACACTATCTACAAAGTCCAAGGGAGCTGCACTACAACCAACAGCTAGTGCACTCGCCATAAGCTACTCAAGACCTGTAAAACAACATAAAGAAAGGGAACGACGCCCGGTCAGCGAATATTGCTGGTAACCCATCAATACGCGTTAAGTAGCATATATAGATAGTATAATTCAAAACCATTTTCGAAACGGGATACAGTATATATTAGTTCAAAAGGCATAGAGAGAACTCAATTGCAAAGACTCATTTTCACTCTCAAAAGAACAAGGGAAACCAACATCCCAAGACAACGTCAAGACAAGAACAACAACAGTAAACAAATACAACTCGAGGCGTATTCTACTGATCACAAAGTAGAATACCACCGACATGCTCAACAGAAAAGAATAGACATTCACACACTGGCAACTACATGCCATAGTGACACTTCATGTCACAAGGATACACTTTCAAGTTCCAAGTTCCAACCTTATGGCTACACCCGGCCTTATTACGGTTCCAACCTTTACCTCCGAGTGCCACCCTGTACTTCCAAGTCCAACCTTTTGCTTCCGGGAACCGCCGTTCCCCCTCCAACAACCGCCAAACAATACCGCCGAACGCTCAGTACATGAGGGTACAGTGCAATATCATGTCACAAAACTGCCAAACTCATGAGCAAAGCTCAAATAACAAACCACCAAACTCCTTTCATGGCCACCACGAGGACCACATCTGTACCTTGGTGATTAATATCCCATACCATTAACCGTGCAATCAAGGTACAACCATACACACATTTTCATCACAGGAATCAATCAATGGATCACAACAAAGATATGAAACCATACTCAACAAGGAAGGATTACAATCCGACTCCAACGATGGTCAACACAAGTTGCCATCCTCAACTAGCAAGCTTATCAAACGGGTAAACCAAAGATAGTTCCGTAGAACATACAAGACTCGTCATGGTCCAACGAATCACAAAGCTGAACACTTAGCACGATTCAAGACACCAAATCCAACATGGATTCCTAACATACCGTTCTAGACATACGAAACGTTAAGAAGACACTCAAATAGCCCAATAAAACACCATCGGGAGGTCAAAACATCAATTACTGAGTCAAAAGAATCACGGGGAACAAATCTCCGACCAAAACCAAACTTGTACCCCGCGGGTGGGGCCATGGGTGGACCTCCACCCGTGGTTCCGCGCGCGGGTACCATTACCAACGAGGCATGTACCTCGCGGGTGGGGCGGCGGGTGGAGCTCTGCCCGCCGTTCCACCCGTGGGTACACCTTGTACCACACAATAATCCCTTCGGGGATTTTCAACATCAAGTCCAAATTCAAGTCCAAAACACCCAAAATCTCACACAATACAACAATATGACTTGAACCAAAGAAATAGCCAAGAAATGGCATACAAGAGACCTAATAACAAGCTCTAGATATGCATTCTCACAAGACAATGCATCAAATCTCACATTTCATCACAAAAATCACAAGTAGAAGTCAAGAAATCATCATATAGGTAAGAAAATAGATTTTGTAAAGCATGGGTTACCTTTGTAGCCTAAACCTTCACTTTTCACACCCCAAAAGCTACTCTTAAGGTTCTCCTTCAACTTCAACTTCGTAACCACACCAAAAGACACAAAGATTCCATCTTTAGAAAAAGACACCTAAAAAGATACTAAAAACACCAAGAGATCAAGGATCTTACCCTTCCCTATGCTAAAGGTTAAGAAAGTATGACTCTTGGAGACCAACTTGTAGAATCTAGGATTGCCCAAAACTTGGCTTGAAGAAGATGCTAACAATTTTCTAGAGAGAAGGTGGAGCTTTTGTGTTTAGGGTGTTAGGGAAATGAAATGAAGGATGATGTTAAGTTAGCTTGGGGCACAAACATAAGGTAAAAAGGCTTCTTTGCCCTTACTAAAGTGGGAAGAGTAAAGAGACAAGGGAACAATTCATAAAGCATAGAGTACAACTCTTTGACTTGGATTGACTATTCAATTTCTAGTCCTTCGACTATTGAACTTTCAGGATTTTAGGAATAAGTTACCAATTAAGCTAGGATTAATTATCTAATTAATCCTTAAATAGATTTTGGATTTACGGGGTGTTACACGTAATTACACTAACATAATAATTTTTATCCACATTATAGCCAAATCAGTACATACACCTCATACTAAAGATCACACGACAACCAGACAGGTGCACAAATGCCACCAAGTCAGTGCTTTGTTGGAAATTATGGAATTTCCGACCACCTGAAAGTGATCTTAAATCAAGTCGAAAGCCTTGTTCCAACCACTTTTGGTATCCGGAAAAACCTTTGTTGCTATTTCCGACCACTTTTTGCTTTCGACTTGATTTAAGATCAATTTCAGGTGGTCGGAAATTCCATAATTTTCAGCAGTGGTGCACACGATATTGCATAAAAGTGCACACACTGAACTACTATTGACGTGATGACATACAGACGAACCAAAGTCAAATGTTATGATGAAAAAGGTCAGAAAATAAATATATAATATAAGCATAATAAATGGAATATTCTACATGAAGAATCGTATTCTACCATAAATACATTCCTAAAATCAAGTATGATATCCTAATCAAATTCTATCCCTAATTAAATCCTATGTATATTCTCTATTATTCTTCCAACTCTTTACCTCTATGACCAGTTTTGTAACACCCCCCAAACAAGGCCCAATAAAAGCCCTAACACATGCAGATTAAACAACAAAACTAGCACAGCGGAAGATAAAAACGGAAACTGGATAAAAAGAAATCCAACGGGGTGTTATGCCACGTCTACCAAACCCGGTAAACGCTACGGCGAACAATCTGCAAGTGTATAAAACTATCCCAAAACATCAATCTAACTACACTGGGCGCACAGGCCACAAAAACCACAAGATAAAGGTGCTAAGTTACCAGGCTCTAGACATCGCGCTCATCTAAACATCACCTGAAAGATACAAAGATAAACATGGGACGACGCCCGGTCAGCGATAATGCTGGTAACACACCAATACCGTTAAGTATCATATATAGGTAGTTATAAGATAGAAAACCATTTTCGAAACGGAATACATAAGTATATAAGTTAAAAGCCAAGATCGAAAGACAACACAAGACTCATCACTCTCAAAGATAACACCGGGAACACATCCCATACCACAAAAGTTACCACAACACGAAGGAAATACAACTCACCCATGGCAACACATGCCCTTGTGACTACACACGTCACAAGAAAGAGAACTCACCACAATGGCTACACAAACCCTCGCGACATCACCCATCACGAGTTGATATGCCTTCCTTATGCCCTGTTCCAACCTTATGGCTACCCCCAACCTTATACCTTCTTCCACCATTACCTCCAGGACCCCTGTACAGCCAAGTCCAATATTATTCCGCCGGGACCGTCGTCCCCCACCAACAACCCGCCTATAAGACCACCAATTTCATAGTACACGGGGTACCGTACACACACATGGCACACATGCCCGGATAACACATGTTATCCCCCAATCACGTGAACCTTTCTCGAAGGAACACAGCTCCATAATCACGTCACGGCCACCACGAGGACCGCTGCAATACCTTGGTGACTAGCGGCCCATACCACTAATCGTGCAATCCAGGTAAAGCCACACACGCACAACAACTCACACGAGTCAAGCAACGGATTACAACGAAGGTATGAAACATACTCAATCAAGGAATGGGTCACCACCCAACGACAACAACGATGTATAACACAAGTTAACATCAACCACACGGAAGGTACGAACAACACACACGCTAGCATTAAGACAACAAACTAGCATGCTTAACAACGGGGAAACTCAAGGTAGTTCCGAGGAACAAACAAGACACCTCTTGGTTCAACGAAGCACAATGTTGAACACTTAGCACGATTCAAGACACCAAAGAGCCTACATGGATACCTACCATATAGCTCTAGACCTACGAAACATCAAGAAGACGCTCAAATAGTTCCACAAAAGAACAACGGGAAGTCAAAAGATCAAATACCGAGACAACCGGATCACGGGGAACAACTCCCACTCCAACTCCAACCATGTACCCGCGGGTGAACCCACGGGTAGTGCCCCACCCGTGGTTCCGCCCACGGGAACAATATCCCACGAGGCTGTGTACCCGCGGGTAGGCCGGCGGGTGGTGCCCCTCCCGCCGTTCCGCCCGCGGGAACATACCTGTTCCACAACTAATCCCTTCGGGGATTTTCTTCTCCAACACAAATTCAAGTCCAAAACATGCCAAATCTCACCAAATACAACAAAATGACTTGAACCATAGAAAATGCCAAGCAATGGCACAAAGGAACCCTAAACACAAGCTCTAGATATGCAATATCACAAGATAAATGCATAAACACTCACATTTCATAGCAAAGCACAAGTAGAATCCAAAAAATCACATATAGGTAAGCAAAATAGGTTTTGTAGAGCATGGGTTACCTCTTGTAGACCAAAAGACTTCACTTTACACCACAACAAGCTCCCCACAAAGCTTACTTCTCAAACCCACTTCAAGATCAAACCAAAAGATCATAAAGATCCTACCTTTAAGAAAAAGACAACTAAGATAGAACCAAAAAGACTAGACAAGCTTAGATCTTACCCTCCTAGATGCCCAAATAGGTGAAAGGTTGAATCTTGGAAGCAAAACTTGGAATCTTGACAAGGGTCTCAACTTGGCTTGAAGAATAAGCTACTCTGCTTTTCTAGAGAGAAGATGGAGATATTTTCTAAGGATTGTAAGGAATGAAATGAAGAAGTCTTCTAGGTTTAGGTTACAATAGTAACTCTTGATGAAAAGACAAGGATACCCTTACTAAGCTTTAGAAAGTGTAATGAACAAGGGAACTCCTCTCAAAGCACAAGGTACAACACAACTTAAAGATTGACTAGTCAAATTCTAGTCCTTAAGTATCAAAAATCAGGATTTTAGGAATCAATTCCTCAAAAGAATTAGAATTAATTACTCAATTAATTCATGGATTGAAATGTGGATTTTTTGGGTGTCACAAGTTGAGCTGCCCATGCGGGTAGGTATATTCTGTATTATGCCTGTATTACTTATTATTCCATTAATCCAACCATATATGTTTGAATCTGTAACACCCCGTGTTACGACCCCTAAAACCAATTAATCATTTAACCAATTATCCAAAGAAAGAATTAAATTACAATAATTAAATTGGAAAAGGCCCACCATAGTCCGTGGGCCCTCTTCTCTAAACCCATCCCCTAGTCCTAAAAGGAATAGAGTTAGCAAGCCTATAGTAATTGGGCCCTAATTAGGACTCTTAGATATATAAATAGGGGATATAGGAGGCACCTAGAACCCCCACCACAATAATCTCTCACCACACAGGAAGTTCCAAGAATTCCCTTAGGAGAAATCAAGAAAGAAGAAAGCTTAAAGAAAGACCCTTAATAGCCAAGGAATTAATTAAGGCTAAGAGGTAACCCATGCTCAACAAAACCTATTTTCATAGCTATGATTCCCCTCTTAGGATTTCCCCATATTCTTGTGTATTGATGATTCATTATATTGTTCTTGACGATTGGTGTTATGTTTCCATGGGCGATTTTGATAATCTTGTTGATGAAAAGGGATTCTTGATGATTGTGTGATTCTTGATGGAACCTAGTTTCTAGATGATTATGTGCCATTCTTGATTGTTCTTGATGTTTAAAGAGGAATCGTGTCTTGTTAAATTGGATGTGTCTAGAGCCCTAGGCTGTACCATGAAATTTGTATGGTGTTATTATTAATGTATTGGGTGGGAATTCGCATGTTCGGGTATTAATTATGTTTAGAAAAGCATGATAGGATATGTGCCGTATGTTCCTTCTTTTGATCCATTAATTGTCTACGTGTTGTTATCAATTGCGTTTGAAAGTGTCTAAGCATGGTTCAGGGTTCCACTATGGTTCCTGGGGTGTTTTTGTGATGAAAGAGTCAGTGGGGGGTAGGTGGGGGTAGGGGACCCGCCACCTACCCGCGGCCAACTTTGAAGTCGCCAGCAGCGGGCAGCCGGTGGGTGACCCCTCACCCACCGGCTACCCGCTGGTTTCACCCCACTTTGGGATTTCGGCTTCCCCGTTTGATGTTCCCCCGACCCCCGTGGTGTCCCAACGGACTCCGTCTATCGTGCCTATGTCTAGTTTGATGTTCGGGTACCATTCGTAGGTTGAATAAGTCTTATATATCGCATGTTAGTTGAATTGGTATCCCGTTGGCCTAGGCGTAAGAAATATGAACCCCTTAGGGTTATTCTTAGTATGTGAATGATCACGCATAGGTTTCGTTATACGATTTCTTCCCCTTCCCAATGTGTCAATGTGGGTTGCATGTGTTTGCTATGTGTTATGTGTGCATGATACCCCAATTCAGTTGCGATCGAATTGGTTATTCCTGAGCTGCGGTTCAGAAGCTGGGTGCGGTAAGATTTACACTCTCGGGCTGCGGTCCACCGTTTGGTTGCGATCAAACGTTTTACATGAGCTGCGGTTCATATTCCTGGCTGCGGTCAGATGATTACTCTTGGGCTGCGGTCCACTGTTTGGTTGCGATCAAACATTATGATGAGCTACGGTTCATCGGTTGGTTGCGATCGACCCCTCCGTGTTGCGATACGGGGCAGGGTGCTGCGGGGCCGAGTCAGAGCTATATGCGCTGACCCTCATGTATGGGCATGCGATTGGTCCTTTGGCGCCAACAAATTGTGCTATGTGATGAGATATGGATGATTGGATTGTTATGAAAGCGTGAGCATAGGATACATGCTAGTAACTGTATATGCTTGATTATGACTATTGGCTGTGCTTATCTCTATCTGTCGTATCTGTTCCCTACACCTGTGAATTGTGCATGCTTGGTTATGACTGTTGGTTGTGCTTATCCCTATCTGTCGAGTCTATTCCCTGTTTTGAAAGCTAGAGTCTCTTAGGATATATCTTCATGCTTCGAAATGGTTTTCGTATATCTATGTATATATCTATATGTATTGTATTTCAACGCGTTGGAGCGGGTTACCAGCATCTCTCGCTGAGCAGATATATTTGGCTTTCAGGCACAGAAGAGTAGACACTGGAGCGCGCTAGAACCGTGGAGCGTAGAAGTTGATAGTTTCCCCTTTCGGCCTGCGTGTCATGCTTATGCTTTTACCTTGTTGAGGATATTAGTTAGTTAGCCTGTGCACCTGCGTTCTGTAGCTCAGGTGTGGCATAGCACCCTGTACTATTTATATTATGTTTTGGGATTTAATGAGAACTTACCTTTATTATATAAGTTTCAAAAGTTTTTAAAATTTCGGGGTGTTACAGTTGGTATCAGAGCCTAAGTTTGACCCTAGGATAAGACTTTTAAGACTAAACTTTAAGACATTAGGCTTGAACTCTAAGTGCTTAGGGACATAGGACTCAGGAAGCTTAGGACGCGCGGTGAGATTGTGAAACCTACACATAACCCTCCCTCACTTACTTAAAGAAAACTCCCCCTCCGCTTATCGCATCAAGGTAAGAATGCAAAATAACATCGACCTATGAACACCAGGATGGCACCGAAAAGGAGACAAGTAGGAACACCGAAACTCCCCACTCAGGAATTCTTGACTCAGAATCTACAACGCCTGGCCCAAATTGCCCAGGCACTGAGTACTACCATTCCCCAACCTTTACCAACAAACGAGAACTTGGAAATCCACCACCAAGTCTCGGCACACCAACCACCCACCTTCTCAGGGAACGAGGACCCCACGATCCTCGAGGAGTGGATCGGAACTTTTGACAAGATATTCAGGGCAACCGAATGCCCAAAAAACCACCAAGTCAGAATAGCCTCCTTCTACCTCAGACACGAGGCCGACACCTGGTGGGCTCACGAGAGACCCACATACGAACTAAGCCCCGAATTCAACTGGGAAACCCTAAAAACACGGCTGCGAGAACAATTCTATCCCGACCATCTAAAAGCCACCATATACGAAGAGTTCCTCCACCCAAAACAAGGGACAGCCCCGATCACGAAATACTACCAGCAATTCCGCAGACTGCCTCGCCTCACCCCCGAGCTAGTACCCACCGAGATGATCAAGGTCAAGAAGTTCATAACAGGCCTTGATCCCGAACACCAGAAAGCCCTGGCCACACAAGAACCAAGGACCCTCGGGGAAGCCTATGCCAAGGCATTCCAACTACAACAAGTAACAAACCAACCCCGGGAGACACACCTGGGGTACAAAAGGAAACCTGAGGGGAATCACACAAATCCCACCCGAGGGCCTAAAAACTCCAGGACCGTCTCACCTCCCAAGGTCACAACACCGACTACTCAAGGAAGAATCCTTACCCTAAGCAAGGCCAAGATCGGAAACAGCAACATAGTCTCCGGAACCTTCCTAGTACACGCCACCCCCGCCACTATACTATTTGATTCAGGGGCTACCAACTCATTTATAGCAACCGAGTTTGCCACTCAACTCAGCCTTAACGCCAGCACCAAGGCCCGACTCCAGGTCAAGGTGGCCTCTGGCGAAATCATAAAATGCGACCTCATGTACGAGAACGTAATGATCACCATCCAGGAAGTGGATTTTCCCAGCAACTTAATACAATTCGGGCTAGATGGGGTACAAGTAATCTTGGGCATGGACTGGCTATGGAAATTCCAAGCACAAATCCTATGCGGAGAACAAAAAGTGGTCCTACGGGGACCGAACGGTAAAAGGGTGTCATACCGCGGGACCCGCTAGGATCCGGGGATCAAACTTGTGAACATGATGAAAATGAAGAAGTACCTAAACCAAGGAAGCGAGGCCTTCCTATGCTCGGTCGAGAACCTCAACACCAAACCACCCGAACCACAAACCACTCCAGTGGTAAACGAATTCACCGACGTCTTTCCAGACGAAATCCCCGGGGCACCCCCAGCCAGGGAAGTCGAGTTCACCATAGACCTCGTACCTGGCGCTGCCCCGATCTCTAAACCACCCTACAGGCTAGCACCAAAAGAAATGAAGGAACTGAAAACACAACTCCAGGAATTGCTAGATAAAGGTTACATCCGCCCCAGCACCTCCCCATGGGGAGCACCGGTACTATTCGTTAAAAAGAAAGATGGGAGCATGCGCCTATGCATCGACTACAGGGAACTTAACCAAGTCACAATAAAGAACAGGTACCCCCTTCCCCGGATAGATGACTTGTTCGACCAACTTAAGGGGGCAGGGGTGTTCTCGAAAATTGACCTAAGATCCGGATATCACCAAATACAAGTGGCTAAACCAGACATTCAGAAAATGGCCTTCCGGACACGTTACGGCCACTACGAATTTACAGTAATGCCCTTCGGACTCACCAATGCACCCGCCATATTCATGGAACTCATGAACCGGGTATTCCGACCACACCTGGATGACTTCGTCATTGTATTCATTGACGACATCCTAGTCTACTCCCGAAACAAGGAAGAACACGAAAGGCACCTCCGCATAACCTTGCAAACTCTAAGAGAACACCAACTATACGCTAAGTTCTCCAAATGCGAATTCTGGAAAGACAGCGTGGCCTTCCTAGGCCACGTGATAACCAAAGAGGGAATTACGGTAGACCCCGCCAAGGTCCATGCCGTTAAGGAATGGACCACACCAAGTTCGCTGTCAGAGGTCCGCTACTTCCTAGGCCTGGATGGTTACTACAGGAGGATTGTACCCGAATTTACTAAGATAGCTCAACATCTCATCAAACTCATGAAAAAGGAGACCCCCTTCCGATGGGACGACAACTGCATCACGGCTTTTCCGGAATTGAAAGATAAACTAACCACGACACCCGTACTAGCCATCCCCTCCGGGGTGGAAGGATTCGAGGTCTTCAGTGACGCATCCAAAAAGGGGTTGGGGTGCGTGCTAATGCAAAAGGCAAGGTAATAGCATACGCATCCAGGCAACTCAAAACCCACGAAGAAAATTACCCCACCCATGACCTCAAGCTAGCCGCTATCGTATTCGCACTAAAAATTTGGAGGCACTACCTATACGGAGTGCAATGCAAGATCTACACAGGCCATAAAAGCCTAAAGTACATCTTCACCCAGAAAGACCTAAACATGAGACAACGAAGGTGGCTAGAACTCATTAAAAACTACGACCTAGACATTCAGTACCACGAGGGAAAAGCTAACATTGTAGCAGACGCCCTAAGTAGGAAGGCTAACCGCTCCCTCAACGCCACCTGGGTCCTACCCGACCAGCTGTACAAAGACTTCCAGAAGCTGAATTTGGAAATAATAGAGCAAAATCAAACCCACCCCGAGATCCACCTATTCAACACACAAATCGTACCCACACTCTTCGAAGAAATCAAAATAGGACAGCAGCAGGATCCGGAACTAGATAAAATACGCCTCGACCTAACCCAAGGGAAAGAAGGACCCTTCAAAATACACGAAGATGGCAGTTTCCGCTACCAAGGTAGGTGGTGTGTGCCCACGACGCATCCCCACTTAAAACAACAAATCTTGGAGGAAGGACACAACGCCCCATACTCGGTGCACCCTGGGGGTGACAAACTATACCAAGAGGTGAAGAGGTCGTTTTGGTCGCCTAACATGAAAAAGGAAGTCGCAGATTTCGTGGCCAAATGCCTGAACTGCCAAAGGGTGAAGGCCGAACGATGCAAACCCAAGGGACTCATGCAACCCCTTGAGATACCACAAGGAAAGTGGGATTCCATATCCATGGACTTCGTCGGAGGGTTACCCCCAACAAAAACCGGCAAGGATAAAATTTGGGTCATAGTGGACCGACTAACCAAAACGGCGCGATTCATTGCCATGAAGGAGATATGGACGATGACACAACTAGCCCAAGCCTACCTAACCCGAGTGGTGAAATACCACGGAATTTCCCGAAACATTGTGTCCGATAGAGACTCCAGGTTCTTCTCACAATTCTAGAAATCACTGCAATCGGCCTTGGGGACACAACTAAAACTAAGCACGGCGTTCCACCCCACCACTGACGGCCAAACCGAGAGAACCATTCAGACTCTCGAAGACATGCTGAGGGCCTGTGTGTGAGACTTCCAAGGGACATGGGAAGAACACCTAGACCTCATTGAATTCTCGTACAACAACAGCTACCACGCAAGAATCCGTATGGCACCCTGCGAAGCCCTATACGGACAAAAATGTAGAACCCCCTTATGTGGGAGGACATGGTCAACCCGGTGACACTAGGGCCCCAATACCTACAAGACACCATAACCAATGTCAAACACATCCAAGAAAGGATGAAGGCTGCTCAGGACCGCCAGAAATCCTACGCCGACCTAAAGAGAAAGCAAGCCGAATTCAACCCCGGGGACAAGGTCTGGTTGAGAATCTCACCCACACGAGGGGTAATGAGATTCGGAAGAAAAGAAAAACTCAGCCCTCGATTTATCGGCCCTTATGAAATCATAGAAAGGGTCGGGAATCTAGCCTACCGCCTCGCTCTACCCATCGAACTAGAACGATTACACAGCGTATTCCACATATCCCAGCTAAAGAAATACGTGCACGACCCAAGCCACGTGCTACAACTCGAGGTCGTGGACCTCGACGAGTCTCTAGCATACGAAGAAAGACCCATAAGAATCCTGGACACCCAGACAAGAACCACCCGTCGTCGGGCCATAGAAATGGTAAAAGTCCTCTGGACCAACCATGGGACCGAAGAAGCAACATGGGAACTCAAGGACACGATGAAGGAACGCTACCCCGAACTCTTCACACCAGGTAACGAAGAGGGAGTCGCTCGGCAAGAACCAAGCTTCGGGGATGAAGCTTCCCGTTAAGGGGGGGAGAGTGTAACACCCCGTGTTACGACCCCTAAAACCAATTAATCATTTAACCAATTATCCAAAGAAAGAATTGAATTACAATAATTAAATTGGAAAAGGCCCACCATAGTCCGTGGGTCCTCTTCTCTAAACCCATCCCCTAGTCCTAAAAGGAATAGAGTTAGCAAGCCTATAGTAATTGGGCCCTAATTAGGACTCTTAGATATATAAATAGGGGACATAGGAGGCACCTAGAACCCCCACCACAATAATCTCTCACCACACAAGAAGTTCCAAGAATTCCCTTAGGAGAAATCAAGAAAGAAGAAATCTTAATGAAAGACCCTTCATAGCCAAGGAATTAATTAAGGCTAAGAGGTAACCCATGTCTCAACAAAACCTATTTTCATAGCTATGATTCCCCTCTTAGGATTTCCCCATATTCTTGTGTATTGATGATTCGTTATATTGTTCTTGACGATTGGTGTTATGATTCCATGGGCGATCTTGATAATCTTGTTGATGAAAAGGAATTCTTGATGATTGTGTGATTCTTGATGGAACCTAGTTTCTTGATGATTATGTGCCATTCTTGATTGTTCTTGATGTTTAAAGAGAAATCGTGCCTTGTTAAATTGGATGTGTCTAGAGCCCTAGGCTGTACCGTGAAATTCGTATGGTGTTATTCTTAATGTATTGGGTGGGAATTCGCATGTTCGGATATTAATTATGTTTAGAAAAGCATGATAGGATATGTGCCGTATGTTCCTGCTTCTGATCCATTAATTGTCTACGTGTTGTTATCAATTGCGTTTGAAAGTATCTAAGCATGGTTCCGGGTTCCACTAAGGTTCCCGGAGCGTTTTTGTGATAAAAGAGTCAGTGAGGGGTAGGTGGGGATAGGGGACCCGCCACCTACCCGCGGCCAACTTTGAAGTCCCGCTACCGGCGGGCAGGCGACTGCCCGCCGGGCACCCGCTGCCCGGAACCACGACGCCGGCGGGCACCCGGCAGGTGACCCCTCACCCACCGGCTACCCGCTGGATTTCACCCCACTTTGGGATTTCGGCTTCCCCGTTTGTTGTTCCCCCGACCCCCGTGGTGTCCCAACGGACTCCGTCTATCGTGCCTATGTCTAGTTTGATGTTCGGGTACCATTCGTAGGTTGAATAAGTCTTATATATCGCATGCTAGTTGAATTGGTAACCCGTTGGCCTAGGCGTAAGAAATATGAACCCCTTAGGATTATTCTTAGTATGTGAATGATCACGCATAGGTTTCGTTATACGATTTCTTCCCCTTCCCAATGTGTCAATGTGGGTTGCATGTGTTTGCTATGTGTTATGTGTGCATGATACCCCAATTCGGTTGCGATCGAATTGGTTATTCCTGAGCTGCGGTTCAGAAGCTGGCTGCGGTCAGATTTACACTCTCGGGCTGCGGTCCACCGTTTGGTTGCGATCAAACGTTTTACATGAGCTGCGGTTCATATTCCTGGCTGCGGTCAGATGACTACTCTTGGGCTGCGGTCCACTGTTTGGTTGCGATCAAACATTATGATGAGCTGCGGTTCATCGGTCGGTTGCGATCGACCCCTCCGTGTTGCGATACGGGGCAGGGTGCTGCGGGGCCGTGTCAGAGCTATATGCGCTGACCTTCATGTATTGGCATGCAATTGGTCCTGTGGCGCCAACAAATTGTGCTATGTGATGAGATATGGATGATTGGATTGTTATGAAAGCGTGACCATAGGATACATGCTAGTAACTGTATATGCTTGATTATGACTATTGGTTGTGCTTATCTCTATCTGTCGTATCGGTTCCCTACACCTGTGAATTGTGCATGCATGGTTATGACTGTTGGTTGTGCTTATCCCTGTCTGTCGAGTCTATTCCCTGTTTTGAAAGCTAGAGTCTCTTAGGATATATCTTCATGCTTCGAAATGGTTTTCGTATATCTATGTATATATCTATATGTATTGTATTTCAACGCGTTGGAGTGGGTTACTAGCATCTCTCGCTGAACAGATATATTTGGCTTTCAGGCACAGAAGAGTAGACATTGGAGCGCACTAGAACCGTGGAGCGTAGAAGTAGATAGTTTCCCCATTCGGCCTGCGTGCCATGCTTATGTTTCTACCTTGTTGAGGATATTAGTTAGTTAGCCTGTGCACCTGCGTTCTCTAGCTCAGGTGTGGCATAGCACCCTGTACTATTTATATTATGTTTTGGGATTTAATGAGAACTTACCTTTATTATATAAGTTTCAAAAGTTTTTAAAATTTCGGGGTGTTACAGAATCAATCACATCCACTCAAATCTTTGCATCTAATGGATAAGATTTGTCTTAACTGTCCTCTTTTAAGGTCTGCCCTCATTTGAATACAAATTTATATATATATATATATATATATATATATATATATATATATATATATATATATATATATATATATATATATATATATATATATATAGATGTGTATTCAAATGAGGACAAGTATATTATAGAGGACTGAGAGGACAAATGTAGTGTATGCCATTAACCTATATGTCGTGTGCATGGCCGAATGAAGTCGTGTGCCACAATTTGTGTGTCGCGCGCTAGATTTGTTAATTTATAGAGTCTGGGTTCGAAACCTGATGTTTACATTTATTCTTGTGTGCCATTAGGTATTAAGTTGTGTGCCTGGTATTAATTTGTTGTGTGCCCATTATTAGTCCTCACAGTCCTCTATATATTGTTGTCCTCATTTGAACTCAACCCTATATATATATATATATATATATATATATATATATATATATATATATATATATATATATATATATATATGTATATATATATGTATATATATATATATATATATGTGTGTGTGTGTGTGTGTGTGTGTATGTGTGAAATAACAACAACAACAACAACAACAACAACAACAATAATAATAATAATAATAATAATAATAATAATAGAGCAGAAAAAAGTGTAGCCTTGCACTATGTGATGATCTCGATGGCAAGCCATTTGTTGTTGTAAAGGGTACGGTTTACACAACTACAAATGAGAAAAAAAATAGTGCATAATGAGCCACTGTTACCTAATCATGTCAAAGTGATGGTCGATCAAGTGGTTCATGGTGCAGAGGGATGTAATCTCCCTGTGCCAGCTTTGCAGTATAAGACGTTGGGAGATATTATATTGCTTGTAGCCACGCAAAATGGCTTACTCATTTAGTTATTTTTGATGAGGTATGCATTCTTATATTAGTTATTAATTAAGTTAAATATCGTTGTTTAAATTTAAAATGTTAGTATAATTACAATTTTGTGTTGGTAGGAGAATGTCAAAATGATGAGATAAACGTTAACAGTTTAATTCCAATAGAATAGAGATTACAATACTATAGACTATAAACAATCAGCGTAAACTAATTCTATCTATCAGGAAAGCCATAAAGAACTAACCTATTACAAAGACTAGTCAAAGATGTAACATATAATAATAATATTGCTAACACACCCCCTCAAGCACAAGGGTGGTGAGCCACAACATTGAGCTTGTCACAGAGAGTTGCAAAACGAGGCCCCGGTAACGGTTTGGTGAAAATGTCTGCCAGCTGATCCTTTGTAGACACAAAATTAACAACCAAGTCCCTAGATGCAACCTTGTCTCGAACAAAGTGGAAATCAATCACAACAAGTTTGCTTATGGCGTGGAAGACAGGATTCTCGCAGAGGTAGGTGGCTCCTACATTATCGCACCAGAGAGTGGATGGACTCCAGAGTCCAAGTTCACGAAGCAGCGAGACAACCCACGTGACCTCTGCAGAGACATCTGCGAGGGCTTTGTATTCAGCTTCAGTTGATGACTGGGCTATCGTGCGCTATTTTCGGGATAGCCACGAGATGAGATTAGTCCATAAGAAAACAGCATATCCACTCGTACTTTTTCTATCCACCAGGCACCCGGCCCAATCCGAGTCTGAAAAGGCATGGATATCGGAGGAGGCAGAGACAGATAGCCGTAAACCGTATCGAGAGTGCCCTTGATATACCATACAACCCGCTTCTGAAGACCCCAATGATCATTAGTTGGAGAGTTCATGAACTGACACAAGCGATTAACAGAGTAGGACAGATCCGGCGAAGTGATAGTCAAGTACTGGAGTGCTACAACGATGTGCCGGTACTGAGTTGGGTTGTCGTATGGTTGATCGGAAGGTGAAACAGGTTGAGTAACAGCAGCCGGTGTTGCCAGCGGTTTGCAATTAGACATGCCAACGCGGTTCAGAATGTCCTTCATATAACGGTGCTGAGAGAGCAGGAAACCCGTGTCTACCTTCAAGGTCTCGATTTCGAGAAAGAACCCAGGTGTACCAAGATCTCGGATCTTGAAAGTGGTTGATAGGCGACGTAGTAGAGTAGAGATGAGTGTGGGGTCATTCCCCATCATAATAATGTCGTCGACATACACAAACAAGTATACCCGAGATGCGCCAGCATAGTAGTGGAAAAGGGAAACATCCGTCTTGGAGGATAAGAAACCTGCAGAGATCAAAAAGTCATGTAACCTCTTAAACCAAGCCCGAGGAGCTTGCTTAAGACCATATAGCGACCGTTGAAGATGACACACATGATCTGGATGTGTGGGATCCTCATACCCCGGTGGTTGTTTCATGTAAACCGTTTCAGCTAAATGCACATTTAGGAAGGCATTGTGCACATCCAGCTGTCGCAGTATCCAGCTGTGTGATACAGTGAGGGAGAACAAAATGAGGACGGTGGTCGGTTTGACTACAGGGCTAAAAGTGTTGAAAAAATCCTCGCCTGCAACTTGATTGAATCCCTTCACAACAAGACGAGCCTTGTATTGTTCTATAGAGCCATCGACATTGCATTTGGTGCGGAACACCCACTTGCAACCAACCACATTCATGTGTGGCTCAGCTGGTACAAGTTTCCAAGTATCGTTGTGTAAAAGTGCGTTGAATTCCTTGTCCATAGCATCACGCCACTGCGAATGCCCAACAGCCTGTGAATAGCAGGTAGGGTCAGTAGTTACATTTAGAGCATGAAATTGCTCGCCAGTGCCTCGTGTCATGTGTCTGAGTCTCATCAGATGTCTTCGTTCTTGGTGCTGAGTTTGGGTAGCTCGAGCCCTGGTTGGTTCCGTTTGAACGGGCCCTTCAATGGCCAACGGTAGGGGACCCCGGGCCAATGGTACCGGACTAGTTAGACTCACATGGCCCGAGTCCGTCGGTGCAGTGTGAGTGATGCACGGAACAGGTGACATGACCGGTCGAGAGGCCCATGGTATTGCGGGTAGCACGGACTGAGAACTGTTGCGTAGAGTTGTGTCCGAAAAAGGATAAATAGACTCGTCAAAGCGCACATGGCAGGTGGTAGGATAACCTAAGAAGACACAGGGTGCCGAGCGATACTCTATCTTGTGGCGGTTGTAGGACCCTAGATAAGGTAACATGGGCACCCGAAGACTCGGAGTAAAGTGTATGGTGGTGGAGTTTTATGTAAGCGTGTGTATGGGCTCTCAAACTGCATGACTGATGTGGGTAAATAGTTGATTAGGCAGGTAGCCGTTTAAAAAGCAAACTTCCAATATTGTTGGGGAACTGAACCTTCGGCTAATAGGGCTAACCCGGTTTCAACGATATGCCGGATTTTGCGCTCTACTCTGCCATTTTGTTCGTGCGTGTACGCACATGACTGACGGTGAGTTATACCAAGTTTAGTAAAGGTGTGATATAGCTTGCGGTATTCCCCACCTAGATCGGATTGAATAGACTTGATAGAACGCGAAAATTGGCATTCTACCATGACACGGAACGACTCAAAAGTTTTATATATGTCAGATTTTACCCGTAAGGGATAAAACCAGCAGAAACGCGAGTAATCATCTACAAATAGCAGAAAGTATCTAAATCCACTAGTAGAGATTACAGGAGCCAAGCCCCAGATGTCGGTATATAATAAATCTAATACATTTTTACTTGAATAGGAAACCCTATCGAATGAAAATCTAGAAGCTTTGCCGAGATGACAAGAAGTGCACGACCCCAACGACTTGACTTTATTTGGTGCAACAGGACACGACTGTAAGGCGCAGTTTTGAACATGGGCATGCGGAGTTGCACGGGAAGCGAGATATGCAAAATGAGACTTAGAGACCGGGAGCCTGTATAAGCCGCCCGATGTGGAACCTCTAAGCAGCATCGCCCTAGTGATTGAATCCTTCACAATGAAACAATCTTTGTGAAATTCAAAAACCACATTATTTTTGTTCGTAAGCCGGTAAACACCCAATAAAGGAACTGATAACTTTGGGACATATAGGACATTAGATAAATGTAACAATTTTGACCCAGAGGGTATAGAGTCATGACCAACGCGCGAAATTATTGAACCTACGCCATTATCAACATGGATGACGTCACTATCGTTGTACTCATCCGATTGTGACATCATGGATACATCTGGGGTGGCATGGGCCGACGCCCCGGTGTCCGAAAACCATCCCGCCGTTGAGTTTGCTGCCGCCGAGTCATCGTCGGAGACCACCAAATTTGCTTGTAGCAGTAGATCGTGGTGTGTCATTGAGAGCGGCACATCTGGCAACGCGGTGCACCACCATGTCCTCCACGTACGCGGCCTTGACCGCCCCTTACCACGGCATTGGTTGCCACGGCCATTTCCACCCGAACCACCTCGTCCGCCATCACCACCATTGCGGCGGCCTCGACTAACAAACAACACCGACGGAGCAGCCACAGTCCGCCATCAGATCCGGGAGGGAAGTCCTTAGTGTGTATAAACTCCTGCGCTTGCAGATAATCAGAGATATGAGGAATCGTTACGGGTGTACCTGTCGCCGTGAGGGAAAAAGCCATGGCGCGACATTCTGGACACAAACTGCGGAACACGAACAGATTTTGTTCATCGAGCGAAATAGGGCGGCCAGCATGCGCAAGATCTTCCACCAACAATTGAGCACGGCCTAAGTATTCTATCGCACTGCTGTTGCCCTGCCGGAGAGAAGGGAATTAGTCGAGAAGGCTCAGGCACCAAGCTCGCGAGGAACTGCCCAGCGCTGCCCCGGTGGACTCCCAGACCTCTTTGGACGTGGTTCTCCCGACGGCCAGATGCATCACTTCATCGGAAAGTGACGATATGAGCAGAGATAATATGGATTGATCCTGCTTAATCCAGGCTCTGTACGCTAAATGCCGTGATGGTTGCGTCAGAGACGGAGTCGCCAGAGGCCGGAACAGGTGCGATAGTTGGCGGTGGGCATGGCGTCCCACCGTCGACATAGGCGAGGAGCTCCTGACTACGGAGGAATAGCACCAACTGGGTTCGTCAAAAAAGAAAGTTCCGATAAGCTTTATTGAAACGAAATGGTGAGCACTTGATAGTGGATTTTGGGTGGTGGCTGGAGGAGATGCACCGCCGGCGGTGACAGTCCATTCGGATGAATTGGTTGACATAGCTAGGATTTCCCGAAGGTGGTCTGTCGGTGTTTAGGAGAGGGGAGGAGGATCGTAATCGGCGTTTGTGGGGAGAGAGGAGAGAGAAACGACCTGGACTATCTGATACCAGATGAGATAAACGTTAACAGTTCAATTTCAATAGAATAGAGATTACAATACTATAGACTATAAACAATCAGCGTAAACTAATCCTATCTATCAAGAAAGCCATAAAGAACTAACCTACAACAAATACTAGTCAAAGATGTAACATATAATAATAATATTGCTAATAAAAATAAGCTCACCAAGACAAAATAAGCAAATTAGAGATCAAAGTGTTGAGTTGTCTACTACTGCAGTAAAACGACCCCCAATTGTTGGTGAAAATGTCATTATGGTTTTGGGGAAATACAGCAAGCGGCTTGCCGAAATGTTGACATCATTTCTTGTTGAAAAATAGTACATTGATTTGGATATAGATCAGTCAGTCTTCCATCATGCACACGTGAAGGATGTTTATGTGATGATGGAGGATATACAGGATTTGTTAACAAAGAATTGGCTCGATGTCTCGATTATAGAAGTGTTTATGTTGTAAGTTTCAAATTGTTCATGTGTTTTAAATACATTTGTTTTTTAATGTTTATTGAAATTTCTTATTTGTTATTTTTCAGGTTTTTGAATAAGTTCTGTAAGCAGTTTGGAGTGGCATCTATTAGGTATGCGTGTCAAACACAAATTTCAACGAATATGATCAACATAAATTGTCTTGCCGTTACATCATATCTCAATCATGTCATGGACGAACACAAAGATCAACAATTCATATTGACACCGTATCACCAAGAGTAAGTCTTTTACTTACTAATTTATATAACTTCATAACTTTATTTGAAGTGTTTGATATTAGAATTTTAATATATATATATATATATATATATATATATATATATATATATATATATATATATATATATATGTTTTGTAATTGTAGTAATCATTGGTTATTGATCGTTATTTACACACGTTCACAAACGATGCATGTATTTAATCCTTTGAAATGTGAGCGCACTATTGATGTGAAAGCTTTTGTGAATATGTAGGTAAAAACCTTATTAGTAATATATGTATTTTTTTTTTTGAAAACAGTAATATTTGTATATTAAATGTTATTATGTTATTTATAAATTGGTATAAATGTTTATTATTAATATAGGGCATTTTTATCTGTTCCTGATGGACGAGGAGCTTATTGCTAGGAAGAAATGCAAAGTATAAAGTTAAAGTTAAAGTTTTAGTATGATATTAATTTAGTTATTATTTTAATATGATATTAACATGAATATATATATATATATATATATATATATATATATATATATATATATATATATATATATATATATGTATGTGTGTGTGTGCGTGTGCGCGCGCGTGCGTTTGTCCACAACTACCAGGAGACGTTGAATGTGAATACTATGTACTGCGATACATGTACGATATTGTTCCTAAGCATTCTATGGATGATTGTTTAGATGGGGTAAGTAATTTAAATAGAACTATATGTATTGTTAAATTATAATTTATCAATTAACATGTTTACTAACTTGATTAATTATATTTTTTTTGTAGGCATTTGAAGAGGCATCCTACTCCATAAATGAAATAGATGAAGTTCGATAGTTTTAACTCCCAAATCTCCTAGTGTCTATAATTCTTCTTAATAAAATAGTAGATAATATCATTTAGAGAATAATCAACAAATCATGTTTATAAATAAACAAAATGATAATTTAATATAAGACAACTCGTACACAAGTTTTGAGGCATAAACAATGACAAACGTGCAACCTATTGCACATAATAAATACATATATTTACTTGCCTAAAATACCCAAAATGTCATCACAGATTTTTATATTCATGGCCTACCATTGTGATTAGCAGTTGTTATACACTTATACCGTATATGGACCAAGTCTACCTTGCAAAGTGTACCCTTATTCTAAATTGTGTATTTTTAGTATTAAAATTTTAAATTTCTAAAATATAAAGTGTGTTTCTAAGTTTTGAAAAATTGTTAATACAATACATTGTTATCACAAATTGTGAATTTTTAAAAACTAAATTATGAACATATACGGTGTAAATTGTGCATCTTTAAACCTGAGTCCACCTTGTAAGGTGGATCCAGGTTCACATAATAATTTACCTCTGACAAGCTATCTACACTATAATTTACTGTTTTTATTCTTTTTCTCTGATTAATAATGTAAATAAGTTAAAATTTTATAAATTAATTTTTTTGAGTAATAAATAATTAAGAGACTAAATTTACACCTTTATGCGAAATAAAAGATTAAAAATTATAATTTTCTCTCAAATAAATTGTTTTTATTTATGGTGCCAAGCACCTTATGCTCAGATGACATGTAGTGACTCTCCTATATGGGAGGTCATGAGATCGATCCTCAGTGGAGGCGATGGTGACTCTTTGTGCTTCAACAAGCTGAGAAAGTATAAATGAAATACCACTTGTATAACATTCTAGCAATGATTAATAAACAAACATACCAAGATTGCAATATTTTTTATTTTTTTATTTTTGCTTGAAACTATACAAATAAATAATCAAAGTTGACATCTAATAAAAAGTAGTGTATAACATTCTAGCAATGATTAATAAACAAACATCCCAAGATTGCCATATTTTTTATTTTTTATTTTTGCTGGAAACTATACAAATAAATAATCAAAGTTGACATGTAATAAATGGTAGCAATTAATGTAAGACTAATTTTGTTTTGTTTTGTTTTGTTTTTTTTTTTTTTTTTTTGTTTTTTTTTTTTTTTGTTTTTTTGTTTTTTTTTGGTTTTTTTGTTTTTATAATCCTCTGTTGCTATAAATAGAGCAGGAAAGGGAACTGTCATGCACCATTCAGCTTATCCTTTCAAGCAATAATCCTCAACTTTCCCCCAAAGTCATAATGGGATTAATCGCCCATTCCACTAAGCTTCTTGTTTTCCTCATTTTATTGACTAACGTTGTTGTTTTAGCAGATTGGTATCAGCCTCGTCGTCTGGGAAGAGTTTTGCTTGCCGGCGGTGGCGGCGGTGCTTCCAACGGTGTAGGCGGGGGTGGAGGACTTGATACCATTCTCGGGGGCTCGCAGAATGGTGGCATCCTCGACGGGGGTGGAGGACTTGGTGGTGCCCTGTCTGGCATTGGAGGTGGCGGAGTCGCAGGCGGTGGCAACGTCCTTGGCGGCGGTACAATTATGGGATTCAGTTTAAGTGGTGGTGGTGGGCTTGGTTCCGGAGCTAGTGGGGGAGGTAGTAGCGGTGCTAGCGGTGGTGCATGGGGAGTTGCCGGTGGCGGCGCCAATGGTGGTAGCGGTAGCGGTAGCGGTGGCAATGGCAAATAAATATATACTCCATAGTATATTTTATCAGCTTTAATTTGGCTTGACATATAAGCAATAAGTGATCATATATGATATCACCTAGTTATTATAATTATGTTAATTAATTGTGTAAAGTGTGTGTATTTCGTGTCACTGATCTTTATTTTATGATGAAGTTCATTTTATTATTGAAAAATTTGGGGATTGTTATAAATATTTATTTTAATATGTGGCCATTTTTCACTCTTTCCTATTTCTATGTTATTCGCGTACACTTATCCACTTTATCTTTTAGTGTTTCATTCACATGTAAATATCTTTAAAATACAATCGTGTGGACAAATATTGTAACACCCCCAATTTTATCATATCTTAAAAACTTAAAAGGCAAGAGATAAACAATCTAATCATTCATTAAACATTAAGCGGAAGCAAGTCTAAACGGGAGTATTATGCCACATCTTAAAATACTAAAGATGCACAGGCGGAAAAACTAAACAGTATAAACAAGTCTTAAAGAGTCAGGGCACACAGGCCGCTCAAAAGGCTCACAGGTTATCAAAACACAACGTCTAGACAAGGTGACTAAGCTATCTATCGCTCCAAGTCTAGCGCTCTCGGGCATCTATTCAAAACCTGTAGAACAAGGAAAAACATAACATGGGGATAACACCCGGTCATCGAATATTGCTGGTAACCCATCAATACGCGTTAAATAGCATATATAGATAAGTGTAAATCAAAACCATTTTGAAACTGAATACAGTATATATCACTTCAAAAGCCATAGGGAGAAGTCAACTTCAATGACTCATTAAACATTCTCAAAAGGAAAAGGAATCACCATCCTTACAACAACAACACGACAAGAAATATGAAAGACGATACAACTCAAGATGCATTCTACTGATCACAAAGTAGAATACATCAAGTCATGCTCTTAAGCAAAGAATACACATTCACACATTGGCAACTACATGCCACAGTGACAACTAAATGTCACAAGTATCATAATTCCAACCTTATGCCCTGTTCCAACCTTATGCCTATCCCCGACCTTATTTCGGTTCCAACCATTACCTCCTAGTGCCACCCTGTACTTCTGAGTCCAACCTTATGCCTCCGAGGACCGTTGTCCCCCCTCCGACTCTCCTATTCACAGCCGAACTCTCAGTACATGAGGGTACCATTAATTTCATTCACACAACCTCCAACATGTGAGCCAAGCTCAGGTAACACACCACCAATTTCAATCATAATCACACAAGTCATCATCATTACCAAGAAGACTAAGGTTCCACAATAACCTTAATCAAGTATCAATCAAAGGGTACAACGATTACGTACGTACACATCATAGGAATCAATCAATGGATCACAACTAAGATATGAAACCATACTCAACAACGAAGGATCACAATTCGACACCAAACGATGGTCAACACAAGTTGCCAATCACAATAAGAAAGAACAAACCGCACATACTAGCATTTCAACATCAAACTAACATGCTTATCAAACGGGTAAACCAAAAGTAGTTCCATAGAACATTCAAGACTCACAATAGTCCAATAATTCACAAAGTCGGACCCTTAGCACGATAAAAGACACCAAATCCTACATGGATTCCTAACATACCGTTCTAGACATACGAAACATCAAGAAGACTCACAAATAGCCCAATAAAACAACATCGGGATGTAAAAACATCGATACCGAGTCAAAAGAATCACGGGGAACAAATCCCCGCCCAACATCAACCACGTTTCCCGCGGGTGGGGCCACGGGTGGACAACCACCCGCGGTTCCGCCCGCGGGTACACCAACCCACGAAGCTTGTTCCCCGCGGGTGGGGCGGCGGGTAGGCCCTCTGCCCACCGTTCCGCCCGCGGGTACGACCTGTACACCAAAATAATCCCTTCGGGGATTTTCAACAACAAGTCCAAATTCAAGTCCAAAACAACCAAAATCTCACACAAAACAACAATATGACTTGAACCCAAGAAATAGCCATGCAATGGCATTCAAGAACCCTAAGAACAAGCTCTAAACATGCATCACCACAAGATAATGCATCAAATATCACAAATCAACACAAGAATCACAAGTAGAAGCCAAGAATCATCATATAAGTAAGAAAATAGGTTTTGTAAAGCATGGGTTACCTTTGTAGCTTAATAACTTCCTCTTATCACCCTTAGAAAGCCTTTCCTAAAGCTCCTCTTCCACACCAACTTCATACACAAACCAAAAGACAACAAAGATTCTATCTTTAGAAAAAGATACCTAAAAGGAAGTTAAAAACACCAAAAGACCAAGGATCTTACCCTCCCCTATGCTCAATGTGAAGAAAGTAGGAATCTTGAAAGACAACTTGCAAGATTTGGGATATCCAAATCCTAGCTAGGAGAAGAAGCTACACTTTTTTAGAGAGAAGTTAGAGATTTTGTGTTTAGATTGTAGGGTGAATGAAATGAAGAAGTGTTGCTAGGTTAGCTTGAACCACAAACCTTAGGTAGAAAGACATCCCTACCCTTACTAAAGTTGGAAAGACAAGGGAACAAGGGCACAACTCAAGAAGCACAAGGTACAATCCTTTGACTTTAGGTGACTAGTCAAAATCTAGTCCCTTGACTATTGAATTTGAGGATTTTTAGGAATAAATTAACAAAGAGACTAGGATTAGTTCCCTAATTAATCCTTGATAAGAGTTTGGATTTACGGGGTGTCACAAATATGGGTCATAAGATTTGAGTAGATTAACCGATTAGATTTAAGGTAATAACAATATTTGAGAATCCTAATTAATGATTAGAGGGGGCACTTAAGGCAATATCCCGTAAGCCTAATTACGGGAAAAAATTAGAATTTGATATGAATCCTAAATTAAAGGATAGTAATTATGGTAGGATTAAACCACATAATAGATGCCACAACCCCCTACTAGCACACACCCTCTAAATTAAAATAACTCTTTAAAAAACTACCGAGCACAGGTTTAGTGCACTGCGAGCACGCACCCTGAAAAATATATATAGAACATGTATTCTAACAAAAAAATGGAGGAACCATAGAATAAAAACAGGACCTAAAAAATAACATGAAACCGGGCATCAAAACTGTTGTGCACATTTATAGACAAATGCTAGCACACACACTCTCACATATAATTAGTGTTTGTAAAACTGCCATGCACATATTAAGTTAACTGCGAGCACACAAGTTCCATAATGTATTTAGAAGATAGTTATTGTAACACCCCTAATTTTCATACTATTTTAAAACATTTAAAGCTTATGCAATAAAGGCAAATCTACCATTAATACCAAAACAGAGCGAAAACTACAACATAAGTATCAGGGTGCTATGCCACATCTAGGCTTGAGGACCTAGATGCACATGCTACAACTAACTAAGCTAAGCATAATCCATAACCAATATTCAAGTACATCCGAGGCTCACAGGCCAAAGAACTAAAACTAGAGCTAACTAAAGCTAAGTCCGCGAATCCAACTAGCGCACTCCAAAGCTACTGGCCATCACCTAAAAAACATATGGTGTAATAACCGTCAGCAAATAATGCTGAGTAACCCACTCCCACCCGTTGAGTACAATAAGTATAGATATAAGACAACTATTTCGAGACTTGTGAATACATATATAGTCCTAAACAACTCCAGCTTTAAAACTAGGAATGAGACTCAAGACACACCAACAAACTTGACACTATAAGACAACACAGAGACGCAAGCATGCAAACCAGGACCACAAGGCAATACGACAATTAAGACTCAACAGCAAACCAAGGTAACAATAAGACTCAACAATAGTCAACAACAACAACAAACATGTCCATGATCCAACCTCATACCAAGTTCCAACCTTTACTCCTCTCCATCCTTATATAAGTTCTAACCTTTACTATAACACCCCGTGTTACGCCCTTTAATTCCAGATTAATTATTTAATTAATTCTGTTAAAGAATAGTTAAAAAAGGATGTAATCTGGCCAGGATCCCTAATTAATTAATGTGGTCGACGAAGGACCTTAGACCCTTGTTTTTAATAAGGACTTTAAGTCTTTAGGAATAAAGAAAGTGGGCTTTTACTACTCAGATTCTAATTAGGAATCCTAGACCTATATACCTATTGGGAATAAAAAGTAGGTCTTTACTATTCAGACTCTGATTAGGATTCCTAACACTATAAATAGGGGATTAGAGGGCAATTAGAACCCTTACCACCCATAGTTATATTACACGAAATTATTCCCAAGAGATTTCCCACCGCCAAGCCTAGGGAGATCAATCGGATGGAAATCTTATAGAAGAACCTTAATAGCCAAGGGAGGATTAATTAAGGCTAAGAGGTAACCCATGTCTTACAAAACCTATTTTCCTTGCTATATCTTATTTATTAGCTCCCATGATAATCGTATGTGTAATTCTGTGATTGAGTCTTGATAGAGCCTTGCCTAGGGTTTATATTGTGTTTATTTGATAAATCTTGATCTTCTTAATATTGTGGTTGATTATATGTATGATCTCGTATTTTGATTATGTCTAGAGCCTTAGGGTTTATATCGTGGATTTCGTATTATGATGATCTTGGTATACTTGGGTGGGATTGTGCATGATCTGGTGTTGAGTCTAGCCTAGGACTTGTATTTAGGACTTCGCATATAGATTTCTTGATGTTCTTGTGGTTCCGGATGCTCCTGAACCGTTATATGATTAATGTGGAGTCTTGGCATGTTTAGGAGTCATGTTAGAACGTATTTGGTACGATTCTTGATTTAATTGAATACATGGTGTTGTCGTTATGTGTTTAAATGTTTCTGGACATGGTTTCGGGTTCCACGAGTGATCCCGGGACCGAAAAGTTGCTTGTGTACCAGTGGGGGGAGGTGGGGGGGACGAACACCCGCCACCTACCCGCTGCCCAGGAACACTGTTCCAGCGGGCAGCAGGCGGGCGGAGGTCTGCCCGCCGGCCACCCGCTGGAATGGTGGGTAGCCGTCGGCGGGTGGTCGGCGGGTGGTCCTCCACCCGCCACCCACCCACTGGAAAGTTGATGTGCGTCGTGATGTTTTTCCCCGTGTTCCGTTGTATCTCATTTGATGTGTATGAGTCTCGTGTGATGTTTTGAATAATGTTCTAGGAATTTATGTGTAGTACGTGTCGTTGTTGATATGTCTTGATTGTCATTGGTTGATTATGTATTGATTAATTGAATTACGATGAGTATCGTGGTTATTGCGCAATGGCCGGTGTGACAGATGATAATGATGTTGAGATTGTGATTGGTGGAAATGAATTGTTGGTAGTTGGCACAACGAGTGCCCGATCATTGTACTAAAGGTACAAGCCTAGCAGTTACTATGCTAAAGGCATAAACCCACCTTCGACTAGCTTGCCGTTGATCATGGGTCAGGTTATAAGTGCTGCAGTGCCATGTCGGGGCTATATGCGCTGAACCCTTGGTATTGGTACTAGAGGTACGGATCATGCGAATGGCACTGCGGTGCTATCTTGATATGTTGGTGGTTGAAAGGTGGTTTGTCGGTGGGGGCATGTAGTTGCCCAGAGGAATAAGGGAGGCGATATAAGGGTGGCCTGGACGTATAAGTTAGAACTGATATAAGGACGGAGGGGAGCCACAAGGTTGGAACTTGGTATAAGGTTGGAAAATGGATTGTGTGCTTTGATGATTACTTGTTAATTGATTGTCTTTGAATGCCCTTGTTGTCTCTATTTGCTATTTATGAACTTATTTGTCTATTATGCCTTGTATCGTATTTTTAGAATTATTGCTATTTTTTATGTTCTTGATAGCCCTGTGTGGTTATTGATATGATCTTGCATTTAATTAAGTCAAGAGCTTGTACCTAGGGTTTATATCGTGAATTTCGTGTTGTGACGTTCTTGGTATTCTTGGGTGGGTTTATGGATGCTCGGGTGTTGATTCTAGTCTAGGACTTGTCCTTAGGGCTTTGCATATAGATTTCTTGATGTTCTTGAGGTTCCGGGTGCTCCTGAACCGTTATATGATTAATGTCGAGTCTTGGCATATTTAGGAATCGTGTTAGAATGCAATTGGAATGATTCTTGGTTTAATCCTTGTTAATTGAATCCGTGATGTTGCTGTTACGTGTTGGAATGTGTTTGGACATGGTTTTGGGTTCCACGAACGAACACCGGACCAAATAATTACCCTCGTACCAGTGGGGGGTAGGTGGGGGGAACGAGTCCCCACCACCTACCCGCGGGTACGCTGCCCGATTCCAGCGGGCAGCCGGCGGGCAGTCGACGCTGGAATGTGGCCGCCCACCGGCGGTTGGTCCTCTACCCACTAAAACGGGGCGGCGCGGCGGGTCGTTTTCCCCCATTTGTTATTTCCCCGAGTCCCGTTGTGCCCCATTGTACCCCGTTTGATGTTTATGAGTCTCGTATGATGTTTTGAGTACCGTTCTAGAAATTTATGTGTAGTGTGTATTGTTGCTATTGCACCTTGATTGTTATTGTTGATTATATGTTGTTTGATTGAATGATGATGGGTATTGTGATCATTGCGCAATGATGGTTGAGATCGATGATAATGAGATTGTGATTGGTGGAAATGAATTGTTGGCGGATAGCACAACGAGTGCTCAGTTATTGTGCTAGAGGCACGGACCAACCCTTAGGCTTGATGGCTAAAGGCTTGGGTCAGGGTATAAGCATTGTGGTGCCATGTCAGAGCTATATGCGCTGACCCCTTGGTAGTGGTGCTAGAGGCACGGATCATGCGAATGGCACTTCGGTGCTACCATGTTGGTGGACTTGTTGGTGGTTTCGGTGTGGGGCATGTAGTTGCTCAGGAGGAATAAGGGAGGCTATATAAGGGTGGCCTGGAGGTACAGGTTGGAACTGATATAAGGATGGAGAGGAGTAAAAGTTGGAACTTGGTATAAGGTTGCAAGATGGATTGTGTGCCTTGATGATTACTTGCTAATTGATTGTCATTGGACCCCGTTGTTACCTTTAATTGCTATTTATGAGCTTACTTGTCTATTATGCCTTACAATCGTAGGATGCATGCTAGTATCTCTATAATATTCGATATGTTGCCTTATTGATGGTGTCTCGAGTCTTGATCTTGGTTTTAAAGCTATAGTTGCTCAGGATTATATATGTATTCCAGTTTCAAAATGGTTTCCTATATTTATATTTATTGTACTTAACGTGTGGGAGTGGGTTACTCAGCATTATTCGCTGACGGTTGCTATACCATATGTTTTACAGGTGCTGATCATTAGCTACGGAGCGCGCTAGTCGGACTCGTGGGCTTAACTTAGTTAGTCCTAGCTTTAGCAGATGGCCTGCATGCCGTGCATTGTATTTGAATATTGACTTATTGTTTAGACATGTTTGGATGGTTTTAGCCCGTGCATCTAGGTTCTCAAACCTAGGTGTGGCATAGCACCCCGACTCTTATGGATAGTTTATACTCTGATTGGATGATTATTGTTAGATTGCCTTTATTCTATAAGTTTTAAATGTTTCAAAAATTAGGGGTGTTACAGAACTCTTCGTACATTGCCGCTCCTACGTGTGCGAGGTAAAAGCGTTCCCGCAACTTGGTCTTTAAGGTTTCCCAGTTAAAACCTGGTTCCTCTCTAAAGGCCGGACCTTCATGAACCCACCATAAGTCGGCCTTGTGTCCAAAGTAGACCGTTGCCAGTTCGACTTGACGTCCTTCCGGACAACCCGTCACTTCGAAGATTTTATCGAATGTTTGAATCCATTCTTCGAGTGTTGTAGGATCTTCTTCTCCGACGAAGATAGGGGGTCGATGGTTTGATACTTGGCGAGCTACATCGTGGTTCCCGTTCGGTGGTGGTCGGTTATTGTTGTTTAGGATGGCATTGCTCAGTGTCTGGGCGATCTGAGTGAATTGTCGTAGGTTCTTGGTCAATGGGTCGTTAGAGGGTGTCTCAGACGTCCATGCACGGTTTCTTAGTGGTGCCATTTAAGGTTCTACAGGGTTAACAGCGGCCATAGATGTAAGTCAGGAACACGCACCCTTACCTGGTGCCTTAACTACAAGAGCTTTAACTAACAAGGAGTAAGTCAACGGAAAACTTAAACAGAAAGCGATAAATAAACTCACAATCTGACCGCGTGTCCTAAGATTCTTAAGTCCTAAGTACTTAAACACCTAGAGTTTATGCTCTGCATCCTAAAGTCTTATCTTAAAGGCATTGTCCCTAGGGTCGAACTTAGCCTCTAATACCAACTATAACACACCTAATTTCCAGACTACTTTAAAACATTTAAAGCTTATGCAATAAAGGCAAATGTATCATTAATACCCAAACAGAGCGGAAACTACAACATAAGTATCGCAGTGCTATGCCACATCTATGCTTGAGGACCTAGATGCACAGGCTAAAACTAACAAAGCTAAGCATAATCCATAAACAATATTCAAGTACATCCGAGGCTCATAGGCCATGGAACTAAAACTAGAGCTAACTAAAGCTAAGTCCGCGAATCCAACTACCGCACTCCAAAGCTATTGGCCATCACCTGAAAAACATATGGTGTAACAACCGTCAGCGAATAATGCTGAGTAATCCACTCCCACTTGTTAAGTACAATAAGTATAGATATAAGAAAACCATTTTGAGACTTGGGAATACATATATAGTCCTAAACAACTCCAGCTTTAAAACCAGTAATGAGACTCAAGACACACCAATAGACTTGACACTATATGACAACAAACACACGCATGCATGCAAACCAGGACCACAAGAGAATACGACAATTAAGACTCAACAACAAACCAAGGTAAAAATAAGACTGAACAATAGTCAACAACAACAACAAACATGTCCATGATCCAACCTTATACCAAGTTCCAACCTTTACTCCTCTTCATCCTTATATTAGTTCCAACCTTTACCTCCATGCTACCCTGTACACCACACCCTTATCCCTCCGGAGCAATGCTCCCCGCCTATCCATCCACCAATCTGTTGCGCCTATCCAAAGCACACTCAGTGCCAAAAGGTACCGCAGCACCCGATCACACAAATGCACCGCATCGCTTATCAAAAGCACACTCAGTGCATCAAATCCGCCTATCGATTTTGTACGGCCAATCTCACATTTTTTTTCACCATGGACAACAACAACAACCAATACTCCATAACAAAAATACTCACTACTCAACAATACTACAACACGAGATAGTCAAGGGAAGGGTACAATAATCAAATAGGCTCTTATCAACAATTGACACAATACCAGCCCATAACCCACGGGGAACATCCTAGACTCTACTTCCAATGACAACAAAGAAACCACAAGACTCACAAGGGAACATACAACCTTATCCTAGGCAAACGGGATACCAATTTAAACCATATGCAATAACCAAGACTCACAAATCCTAATTCGGTATCCACGACATCAAACTAGACTCACAAACATCAAACAGGGCACAATGGGGCACGGGGAAACAACAAACAGGGTCTAACGGCGGACAACCTCCCGCCAGACTGCGCACCAGCGGGCGGTACTCTAACACCGAGTACACCGGCGGGTGGTCATCCACCCGCTGGCCACCCGTTGGTATGGTGACCAGCACCGGCAGCTGGTCAGGTGGGGGTTTGTCCCCCCACCGACTACCCGCTGGTATAAAAACTCCTCGGAAACTTTCCCATCCCGGGAATTCACCAATTTCACCCAAAATCCAGTCCAAACACATCCCAACACACATCAACAACAATAGGGACTTGAACATCAAGAATCAGCCAAGAAACGACACAATTACATCTTAAACATACTCTATAAACATACCAAGACCCAAGGATAAACACATAACGGATCAAGAACATCAAGAATCAGAAGAACATCAAGAACCACATATATATCCTAAAGACAAGCTCTATCAAGGCATATAAACAAGATATCACATACAATTAAATCACGATGCCAATAACTAAAAGGTAGCAAGGAAAATAGGTTTTGTAAGACATGGGTTACCTCTTAGCCTTAATTAAATCTTCCTTAACTCCTAAGGTCCTTCTCCAAGATTCTCCTCCAATTGATCTTTCCCTAGGCTTGGTGACAGGAAATTCCTTGGTTAGGTCTCTTGGGGGGAATTTCGAGTGATATGGGTGGGAAAGGGTTCTATTTTCTTTCCAATCGCTTATATATAGGTCTAGGACTCCTAATTAGAATCTGAATAGTAAAGACTTTATTCCTAACAGGCTTAAAGTCTTTAATATAGACAAGGGTCCACGGTCCTCCGTTGACCACATTAATTAATTAAGGGATCCTAACCAGATTAAATCATTTTAAGCTATTCTTTAACGGAATTAATTAAATAATTAATTCGGATTTAAAGGGCGTAATATGGGGTGTTACAGTTATGAAGAAAAAAGCGAAGGACCAAACTTCAGGCAGGGTAGTAAACTCTGGACACACTGATGTAGGGCAAACACCCGAGCATGAACCCAAATCCTCAACAACATACGCATTGCCCTTATCATCATCATTGGCCACACCAACCGCAGTCCTCAAGCCCCCCAGACCACCATCTTGAGCTAGGGCATTACCAATCTCCTACAACGAAACACAAACCCAATTTATTACAACCCATACCACAAACGTAAATAATAACCAACACCAACACACACTCTCACATATAATAAGTGTTTTTAAAACTGTCGTGCACATATTATGTTAACTGCGAGCACACCCCATCTTAAAATGAAAAAAAAAAATGAAGGTGGTTATGAAGAAAAATAATGAAGGACCAAACCTCGGGCGGCGTAGTAAACTCTAGACACACGGACGTAGGGCAAACACCCGAGCCTGAACCCATTGCCTCAACAACATAGGCATTGCCTTGATCACCATCGTTGACCACATCAGCCGCAATCCCCGAACCCCCCATACCACCATCTTGAGCAGGCTCATTAACAATCTCCTACAACGAAACATATGTTGGATATATCGTTAGAAAAACCCAATAATAATCATACGAAAAGATTATTATTTTATTCAAAAATGGGAAGGATGATTGGATGTGATGGGAAGAACGAAAGGATACTGAGGCAAGAGGTTTAGTACGAGTGGAGCGAAACACTCTTTCCTTATTTGCTACCTCCCACGAGTGCTAGGAGCGTTGTAGCCTAGGTTTCCCAAGATAAAATGTACTACGGTTCAATCGTTTGAGAACCCAAACTTTGAACCTGACGAACTAGAGCAAAACTTCGAACACAGTAGGCTAAGGAAAGGAGTAGAATGAGAGAGTTTTGAGAGCTGAAACAATATATTTTTGTAGTTAAAAAAATTCTACAGATCTTACCCCTTCTTATATAGGGTTATTGGGTAAATAACATCCATTATGGCCATTAAAATTGATATTATATCAGTCTTGTAACACCTGAAACATCAACCCCATTACCAGAGATTTAAATTCGAAATTGAAAATTGGAATTAATAAGAAAATTAATTCTGTAACGGATGAATTTAATCTCACAAACGGTCTGAACCATCAAGACACACCTGATGGATCGTGCTGTCCCTTGAATCGGCCTATCTAGGCTAAACCATCCAGTTCTGCCCAAGGTCGAACGCTGATTTGGCCTCACAAGGCCATTATGGCTCCAGATTTGGCTCACAAGGCCGAATCATCCAGTGGCTATGTTGGAAAAATGATACCAAAGTTTGGCATAACTTAAGTTTGGATGAATGTTGTTGATACCAAAGTTAAGCCCGAATCAAGCTTTTTCAGGCTCATCTTGGGATTTGATTCGCACCCCCACCTCCCTACACGCGAGAGAGAGCCTCTATGCTATACAATTCAAAAAGCCTTTGAAAGGCTCTTGTATAAATAGTGGTGCAAACCCACTTGCCAAACCAATGTGGGACAAAAACTCATTCTTTTTCCCTTCATTTTTCCAACTCAAATGGGTCTACTTTGAGAATCAATATCTCATTCACCCATTATTCGTTTTGAGCGTACAATATATCAATCTCTTCGTCTCACTACGAAGAACCTGAATCCACTTTAAACCAACCCAAATTGGAAGTGGACCCCACAAATAATTGTACCAGAAAATAGCCACTTATAATGCCATTTTATGCCATTTAAGCTATTTTTTCCAACAATCCCCCACATGAATGAAAAATTGATTTTTAGGGCATTTTGAAATCGGAAACAATTGTGTTCAACGGTCGATCCCTGCATAAGATAGGTAGAGGTTATTGCACCCTTTGAACCTTCCCTTGCGAATATGTGTTTACTTTACTGGCTGTATGGTAAAATGCAATGTCTTTGAACCGACTGCCATTTGTGTAGACGATGACATTTTCACACGGGAAACTCCCAACCATGCTCTGTTCTCATAATTTTGCCTGTTTTGGTCGTGGGTCAGCGTTCCTGGTTCTGCGAGAGTTTCTAAAGAATTGTGCCCATTAATTCTCCTTTGAAGCGACCCTCACTTCTCTCTTACTTAGGTGATTCTCTCCCGAATATCCCGCATACTTGCACATGTCAACCGACATTCGAATCGTTAAAGCATCAACGTGCTAGCCTCGTGCGAGAGTCACTATTTTAACGAGGAGTGGTAGGGAGCCCGAGACCCCCATAGTGACACACTCCGTTCCATAATTTAGTTGTCCCATTGAACCTAGGTACCATCTAGGTTGGGTATCCACTATAGAAGTTTTTAGTCCAAGGGTTTTAGACCTATTCCTCGTGTCCACTTCTCAACAACTTCTTTACCTAACCCTTTGGTTAGCAGATCCGCTATATTGTCTTTTGACTTTACGTAGTCTATCGAGACAATACCAGTTGTGAAAAGTTGTTTAATGGTATTATGTCTACGACGCACATGTCTAGACTTACCATTATACATATGACTCTGTACTCTCCCAATTGTGGCTTGACTATCGCAATGCACAAATATTGGAGGTACAAGTCTTTCCCAATTAGGAATATCCTCTAGAAAATGGTGTAGCCATTCATCTTCTTCAGAACCTTTGTCCAAGGCTATCAGCTCAAATTCCATGGTGGATCTAGCTACCATGGTTTGCTTAGAAGATTTCCATGCACTGACTGCATCGGCTAGTGTAAACACGTAGCCACTCGCGGACTTATAGTCCTTAATATTATATATCCAGTTAGTGTCGCTATACCCTTCAAGTACAGCGGGATATCTCCTGTAGTGTAGTCCAAGATCACGTGTAACACCCCAGATTTTCAAGACTTTTTTAAAACTTATAATAAAGGTAGAATCTTATTAAATCCCAAGATATAATACAAGCGTTCGGGGTGCTATGCCACACCTGGGCTAGAGAACCCAAGTGCACAGGCTAACTAACTAATATCCTTGAAGTGTGATTACATAAACGTGGCACGCAGGCCGAAAGGGAGACTATCTACTTCTACACTCCAAGTTCTAGCGCGCTCCAGTGACTTAATCTTCTGCCTGAAAGCCAAATATATCTGTTCAGCGAGAGATGCTGGTAACCCACTCCAACGCGTTGAAATACAATACATATAGAGATATATATAGATATACGAAAACCATTTTGAGCATGAAGATATATCCTACGAACTCTAGTTTTAAAACCGGGAATGACTCGACAGATAAGGCCAGACACAAGCAACAGTTATAATAAGCATATGCAGTTCACAACAGATAAGGCAGATAAGGCAAAGCATAAACAATGATCATAACCCAACATGAACAATCCCCAATATAAATCCCATAGTCACATCCCCCAAGACGCTCGTAATCCCAACTCGTCCATGTCACCACACATAACACACTTTGTTGGCGCCACAGGACCAATCGCATGCCCATACATGAGGGTCAGTGCATATAGCTCTGACACGGCCCCGCAGCACCCTGCCCCGTATCGCAACACGGAGGGGTCGATCGCAACCGACCAATGAACCGCAGCTCATCATAGTGTTTGATCGCAACCAAACAGTGGACCGCAGCCCAAGAGAATGTCATCTGACCGCAGCCAGGAAAAAGGACGAACCGCAGCTCGTATAGAAACGTTTGATCGCAACCAAACGGTGGACCGCCGCCCAAGAGTATCAATCTGACCGCAGCCAGCTTCTGAACCGCAGCTCAGGATAACCAATCCGATCGCAACCGAATTGGGGTAACACACACACGTAACACATAGCAAGCACATGCAACCCATATTACACATTGGGAAGGGGGAGAAAGCGCATAACAAAACCTATGCGTGATCCGTCACATACTAAGAATAGTCCTAAGGGGTTCATACTCCTTCCACCTAGGTCAACGGGATTCCAATTCAACTAGCATGCAATATAATAGACTCATAAACCTACGAACGGTACCCGAAACATCAAACTAGACATAGGCACGATAAACGGAGTCCGTTGGGACACCACGGGGAACGGGGGAACATCAAACGGGGAAGCCGGGATCCCAAGGTGGGATAATTTCCAGCGGGTAGCCGGTGGGTGGGGGGCCACCCGCCGGAATTACTGTTCCGGGCAGCGGGTCGCCGGTGGGCAGCTGCCCGCCCGCCGGCTGCCCGCTGCCGGGAATGTGTTCTCGGCCGTGGGTAGGTGGCGGGTCCCCTACCCCCCACCTACCCCCCACTGACTCTTATCACACAATACGCCCCGGGAACCGTTGTGGAACCCGAAACCATGCTTAGACACTTTACAACGTAATTAATGACAACACGTAGACAATTGACGGATCAAATACGAGAAACGAACGGCACATAACCTATCATGCTTTTCTAAACATAATCAACACCCAAACATGCGATTTCCCCACCCCACAATCCAAGAATCATAACATACGATACAACCTAGGGTTCTAATCACTTTTATGTTAATAAGAATACGATTCGCCTTCTAATTGCAAGATTCGGTAAGGATAACACATAAGCATCAAGAACGTAACACAATTATCAAGAACAACACATAATTATCAAGAATTCCATATAATCATCAAGAACACCATAATTATCAAGAATCTCCCAATATCAAGATTATCAAGATCCCTCATGGGATCATCACATCAAACATTAATAATCATCATCATATTTCGCCAATCACAATAATATGGGGGAAACCCTAAGGGGGAATCATAGCTATGAAAATAGGTTTTGTTGAGACATGGGTTACCTCTTAGCCTTAATTAATTCCTTGGCTATGAAGGATCTTTCTTTAAGCTTTCTTGATTTCTTGATTTCTCCTAAGGGGATTCTTGGAACTCTTTGGGTGGTGAGAGATTATTGTGGTGGGGATTCTAGGTGCCTCCTAAGTTCCCTATTTATATATTTAAGTCTCCTAGTTAGGGCCTGAATGGTATATGTTTACTAATTCTATTCCTTATAGGGCTAGGGTTTGTTTTAGGGATAATGGTCCACGGTCCATAGTGGACCATATTAATTAAAGAGGATCCTAATCATAATCTTAATAGTAAAAGGCCTACTTCCATTATTCCTAACAGGCTTAAGACTCTTATTCGGGCAAGGGTCCACGGTTCATGGTGGACCTTACTAATTAATTAAAGGTGAACCTAACATAATTAAATCATATTTAATTATTATTAACGGGATTAATTAAATAATTAATCCGGGATTGAAGGCCGTAACACGGGGTGTTACATCACGAGTATACCTGAAGTATCTCATAACCTTCACTATTGCCTTCCAGTGCATAGCACTGGTGTTACTCGTATATCTGCTGAGTTTACTAACCACAAAGGCAATATCCGGCCTAGTACAGCTCATAAGATACATCAAACTACAAATAACCTGAGCATATTCTACTTGAGAAATACACTCTCCGTGGTTCTTTGTTAGTTGAATGCTTGTATCAAACGTTGTCCTAACCAATTGATCATCATCCGTTTTAAATTTTGCAAGGATTTTGTCAATATAATGTGATTGGCTCAACACAAGACCATCAGGTCTTCTAATGATTCTAATCTGGAGGATAAAATTAGCCAAACTCATATCCTTCATGTCATATCTCGCATTTAACATGTTTTTGGTAGCCTTGATCATCCGATTGTTACTACCAACGATGAGCATATCATTTACGTATAAACAGAGAATGACATAGCCGTCTATCATTTCCTTAACGTAGACACATTTGTCACTTTCATTTATTTTAAACCCATTGGTTAACATCGCGTGGTCAAACTTCTCATGCCATTTCTTAGGCGCTTGTTTTAAATCTTATAGCGATTTAACCAACGTACACACTTTTCTTTCTTGGCCCGGAACCATGAACCCTTCGGATTGTTCCATATCGATTTCCTGATATAATTCACCATTTAGGAAAGCGGTTTTAACGTCCATTTGATGAACTTCCAAATTTCGCAACGCGGCTACGACAAGTTTCATCCTAATGGAGTTTATTCTAGTCACAGGAGAATACGTGTTGAAGTAATCAAGTGTAACACCCCGAAATTTTTCAATTTTTAAGACTTATATAATAAAGGTAAATTCTCATTAATTCCCAAAAATATAATATAAGAGTATGGGGTGCTATGCCACACCTGAGCTAGAGAACTCAGGTGCACAGGCTAACGATCTAAAATCCTTAATAATGTCAATACATAAGCATGGCACGCAGGCCGAAAGGGAACTATCTACTCTACGCTTCCAACCTCTAGCGCGCTCCAGTGTCTACTCATTCGTGCCTGAAAGCCAAATATATCTGCTCAGCGAGAGATGCTGGTAACCCACTCTAACGCGTTGAATACATTATAGATAGATATATATAGATATAGGAAAAATCATTTTGAAGCAGGAAGACATACACTTAAGAGACACTAGTTTTAAAATCGGGAATAGACTCAGCAAGTAGGGACAAACATATCAAACAATGATAAATAGTTAAGTAGAGATAACATCATAAGGAATACACAACTAAGGTCATAGATCACTTTTCAATTCAAACACATCATTCAATCATCATTCACATCACATAATCATTGATGGCGCCACGGGACCAATAGCATGCCCCGAGCATGAGGGTTAATGCTTATAGCATTAACACGGCCCCGCATCACCCGACCTCAGTACCGTGGTACGAGGGGAGTTGATCGCAACCAACCCTTTAAGAACCGCTGACGAACTCAACGTCGGACCATGGTCCGACACACCGCTGACGCACACAGTCGGTGGACCGCGATCCCCTTTACAAGGGGGGACTTACGACCCTACACACCGTCGATGCGCACAGTCGGTGGACCATAGCGGATCAAGCCTGGCTTACCCCTGAGCTACACTCAGTCGGTGGGCGAAGATCCTCGGAGACTATAGCCCTACACACCGCTGTCCCACCATTCGGAGGATCGCAGCCAGCCGTAGCCCTACACACCGCCTGATTACTCAGTTCGGTGGATTACAGCCTTCCTCGCCTTATTGGCCCTACACACCGTCCTGGCGCGTTCAGGTCCGGTGGGTCATAGCACCGAGGCCCATATTTGGACTTGTAGTGCAAGAGGTGTATCAATTTGGCCTTAGCCACTTCTGAGCCTTAGCTCAGGAACGATCCATTGGCCTTCAGCCCCTTCCGAACCTTCAGTCAGGGAACAATCCATTTGGTCTTCAACCGACTTCCGAACCTTAGTCCGGGAACCACCCAATTGGCCTATAGCCAAAATGGGGATCATGCAACACATAACACGTAGGAGCACGTAATAGCACATTGGGAGGGGAAAGACATATAAATAAACTTACGTGTGATCATTCACATACTAAGAATAATTCCTAAGGGCTCATACAACTTCCACCTAGGTCCACGGGTTACAATTTCAACTAGCATGCAATTCCTAAGATTCTTTTATCCTACGAACGGTACCCGAAACATAAAACTAGACTCAGGCATGACAAACGGGGTCCGTTGGGACACCACGGGGGATGGGGAACATCAAACGGGGAAGCTGGGGACCCGGGGTGGGGTACGGGCCAGCGGGTAGCCAGTGGGTGGGGGTCACCCGCCGGCTGCCCGCCGGAGGGCACTATTCCGGGCAGCGGGTAGCCGGCGGGCAGCCGGCTGCCCAGTGGCTGCCCGCTGCCGGGCAGTTCCCTTTGGGCAGCGGGTAGGTTGTGGGTTCCCCCACCCCCACCTACCCCCCACTGATTTTTTACTCATATACTCGTCCCGGGAACCTTCGTGGAACCCGAAACCATGCTTAGACACTTTTAAACGCAAATAACGACACCACGTAAGCAATTACGGATCAAAAGCAGGAATCATATAGGACTTATCCTATTACGACTTCTAAATGAAAATAACACCCGAACATGCGAATTCCCCCCCCCCCCCCCCCCCCCCCCCCCCGAATATAAATCAAGAACATCACTATACAAATTCCCGATCCAATCTAGGGCTCTAATCCCACCCAAATCATCAAGTTCATATTTTATCTTTAACATCAAGAAAATATCAAGATTCGTCTAGAATCATCATATCATAATCAAGAACTTCCTTTTAACATCAAGATTATCAAGAAAGCATATAAATCATCTCATCAATCATCAAGAACATAACATTATTATCATAAAAGAATTTAATCAAGACACAAGAATTTAGAGGGAGGCCAAGGAAGGAAATTATAGCAAAGAAAATAGGTTTTGTTGAGACATGGGTTACCTCTTAGCCTTAATTAATTTCCTTGGCTATGAAGGGTCTTTCTTTAAGATTTCTTCTTTCTTGATTTCTCCTAAGGGGATTCTTGGAACTTCTTGTGTGGTGAAAGATTATTTGTGATGTGTGATCTAGGTGCCTCCTATGACCCCCTATATATATATATATATATATATATATATATATATATATATATATATATATATATATATATATATATATATATATATATATATATATATATATATTTTCCCCCGGAGTCCTAATTGGGGTCTAAATACTATGGGCTTTCTAATTCTATTCCTTATAGGACTAAGGGGGTTGGTTATAGGGATGTGTGCCCATGGACTATGGTGGACCTTTCTTAGTTGATTAATGGGTTTTTAATTCTCTTTTTTAGGGTAAGTGATTAAATATTTGGTTAGGGTTAGGGGTCGTAACACGGGGTGTTACACACTCCCCCCCCCCCCCCCCTTACAAGAGGCTTCGTCCTCGAAGCCGGTGCGTGGGTCCACTCTTTCACCCCTAGACGTCACGTATTTTGGCCTCCTAGTTAGGAGATGTGGCTTCATGTGTTGTCCTCGTTGGGTAGACTAGACTTTTGGTGCGGTGTGGTTTTGGAGGGTTCGGGTCTACCTTGGTTTCCTGCTCCGGAGCTGGATGCCCCGTGAGTGCCCAACCTGGCCTCAATAATTGCCACCCTCCGGTCCAAAGCGCGTGTTGCATGGATTAGGGACGAGAACCCTTCGTCCATGATTTGGTTTTGCCGGGTGAGCTGTGCGAGTATGCGCTCGTTGACGGATTCTTCTTTTTGGTCCCTTGGGTTTTCTTCGGTTCGTGCGGGTGCCGGTGGGTTAGGTTCGCTATCCTCATTTCCCTCTAGCCCCCCACAATCTTGCATTGCCCGTTTTAGTTTTTTGTTGGAGATGTCCAATCGATCAACCAATTCTCTTCGCTCCTCCTCGGGTTTAAGGCAAATTTCCTCGAGGGTGATGTACTGTCCCCTTCGGTGTAGTAGATATCATTACGACGGAGGTTCTGGGCATTGAAAACCATGTCGTTTGCGGGCTTGATCTCTGTGTGGCTTAGGTCCACTCCTTTCTTCTCCATGATCCAACTCATGATCATCCCGTAGGGTAGACTAAGCCGGTTACTAGTCTTGCAAAACTCCAAGTGCTTCAACATGAGGGCCGGTAGATTAAACTTGATTTTGTGTTTCAGGAGGTAAGCAAACGTGCACTCCAAACTTCCCACATCCTTGCTTTTGTTATTTGTAGGCAACAGGCTATCAGTTACAATCATGACCAATATCTTTTGCTCCGCGGTTAGCCATTTCCTGTTCGGCCGTGTGGCCGAGGTGAAGCCTTATTCTCTCCCGAGTAGGTACCCGAGGTAGTCTTGTATCCCATGTTTCGGGTACCAATCCATCCCTTCCGGTCGTAGTCTGACACACCCGTGGTGGTCAGTCTTAAGAGTTTGGCCAAGCGGCCTTCGGAGAGTATAATTTCCTTGCCTCGGACTTTGGCGATAATTTCCAGTTTATCGCCCCGCTTAACGGGTACCAAATGATGATAGAACTCTTTCACCAATTCGGGATATGTATCCCTTTTAATGGTGAGGTACATATCCAGGAGTCCTTGGAAATTAAGCATGTCGACCAACACCGGAGAGAATTGGTCGGGTTCGAGGGCTATACCTCCGATCACGGTGTAGCCGGCGTTGTTCCATACCGAGGTGCGGACTCCGAGGGGCTTTTTCGGCATTTTGATTTTCTCTCCTAGGTGGCATTTTCCGGTGGGGCTCTGGCGAAATTCCAGCGAGACTCCGGCGAGGTTCCGGCGGCGAGGGGCGGTGGCGTGACTCATTGTTTCGGGGTCGGTGGCGAGGGTGCGAGGCCGAGCGGTGCAGGTGGCTGATGCTGGCAGTGGGCGGTGGCCGGGCTAGTGGCGGGTTCGACGTGGCAGTGGGCTTAGCGCGGGTGGACTCCGGCTCCGTGGCTAATCAAGACACAAGAATTTAGAGGGAGGCCAAGGAATGAAATTATAGCGAAGAAAATAGGTTTTGTCGAGACATGGGTTACTTCTTAGCCTTAATTAACTTCCTTGGCTATGAAGGGTCTTTCTTTAAGATTTCTTCTTTCTTGATTTCTCCTAAGGGGATTCTTGGAACTTCTTGTGTGGTGAAAGATTATTTGTGATGTGTGATCTAGGTGCCTCCTATGACACTATTTATATATATATTTTCCCCTGGAGTCTTAATTGGGGTCTAAATACTATGGGCTTGCTAATTCTATTCCTTATAGGACTAAGGGGGTTGGTTGTAGGGATGTGGGCCCGTGGACTATGGTTGACCTTTCTTAGTTGATTAATGCATTTTTAATTCTCTTTTTACGGTAAGTGATTAAATATTTGGTTAGGGTTAGGGGTCGTAACACGGGGTGTTACATCAAGTCCCTTGCATTGCCTGTAACCTTTGATTACAAGCCTAGCGTTATACTTCTCGATGGAACCATCAGGTTTCATCTTCATTTTAAAGACCCACTTGGATCCTAAGGGTTTACTACCCGGCGGAAGATCAACAAGTTCCCAAGTGTGATTTTGTTGGATAGAATCAACTTCACTTTTGATCACCTCTTTCCACATTGGTCCTTCGGTAGAAGTCACGGCTTCTGCATACGTTTGAGGCTCATTCTTTATCAAACACGATAGAAAGTCGGGTTCATTTTGTAATAAAGAAGTTAGAGTACTAGACTCATATTCTAACAAATAAGTTAGAAAATCAGGACGAAATGATGTTTCAACTCTTGCCCGCTTACTACGTCTCGGCTCGAGCTCGGGTTCTTTCTCAGATTCCCCACTATCATTATCCATAGTTTCGTCAAACGTCCGTTTTGACGTACTCGGTCCCTCGTTGGACCTACAAGGAAATGCATTTTCAAAGAAATATGCATTCCTTGATTCTATTATCGTGTCCTTTTGTACGTCCAGATTATGGGACTCGTGTACTAAGAACCGATAAGCACTACTGATACAGTCCACCATCTTAGAACCTATCTTTACTTTCTTAGGTGTTGGCATCAAAACTTTTGCAAGACACCCCACACTTTCAGGTACTGGTAGGAAGGTTTCCTATCGTTTCATAGCTCATAAGGAGTCTTATCGAGCCTCTTGCGGGGTACCTTATTTAAAAAGTAATTACATGTCAAAATCGCCTCACCCCACATACTTTGCGGTAGGCCAGAACCTATATGCATTGCATTCATCATATCTTTCAATGTACGATTCTTTCTTTCGGCAACACCGTTCGATTGAGGTGCGTAAGGTGTCATACGCTCGTGTATGATACCTACACTTGCACAGAAGTCACCGATTGGTGCTTCGTACTCACCACCTCTATCGCTTCTAACCTTCTTAATCCCCCGATTAAGTTTGTTTTCCAATTCATTCTTATAAAGAACGAATTTATCTACGGCTTCATCTTTACTCTTAAGCAAATACACAGAGCAGTATCATGTGCTATTATCAATAAGCCTGATAAAATACTTATTACCACCTCTCATTTGTATCGATCTAAAATCGCACAAATCACTAAGGATTAATTCTAGCGATTCACTTTGCCTTTCAACTGATTTGAAAGGTGTTTTCGTTAGTTTTGCCTGAACACAAATTTCACACTTGTTATTTGTGTTAATTTGAAATGTAGGAATATGGTTCATGCAAATTAATCTACGTATAGAATTAAAATTAACATGACCTAGTCTACCATGCCACAAATTGGAAGACTCAAGCAAGTAAACAGAATTAAATTTTCTTTTATTGATAACAGGAATTACACTGAGCTTAAAAAGCCCATCAGTTACATATCCTTTGCCAACAAACATCCCTAATTTCGAACACCATGCGGAACCCATTGATAAGTGCCAAATATGCTACGTTTTATAGGGTGTTTTAGAGGCTAATTGTGCTTTAATTGTAGTCCTTTATGCCTAATTTGTGCTTAAATAGCTTAATTTGATAAACATTAGGATTAAGGACTAATTCTATTGCCTTTGTAGAAAAATAGCAAAACATTGCCAATTTTATGAAATTTCGGCGACAGTTCGGGGGATTGATCATATCTTGAGCTAGGAGTGTCCAAATGAGGTTATTCTAGTGGCCATGGTTCGGCAACTTCACGGGCTACAACTTTGGTGAGGGCAAGAAAGTCAAATTTGAAACAACGCGACTCATAACGTGCGTTGTAAGCGTGTTTTCGGGAAGGCCGAAAGAACAACGAAATTCAGAACGCGAGTTGTAAATTAGTTGTGATGCCCAGCGCGGAAAAGTCAGACTTTTAGCATATTTAAAGGCTTGTAAGGGGATCACTTAGAGAATGAATCTTTTTCCCATTCTCTTACCTTTCAATTCAGCACTCTTAGATTAGGTTAGATTAGGGTTTATTTTTTCTTTTCATTTTCTTAGATTTGATTACTTTCCTTTCTACAATTCATTGTTCAACATTGGTATTAGATTACAAGCATCAAGATTGAAGACTTAGGTAACCACTCTTCCTTGTTGATATTTCATATCTAATTTATGCTTTGTGATCTTATTAATGATGATGAATTGCCAGATTTCTATGATTTGGATTGGTGTTGGATTGTGTTTGTGCTCTTATGCTTTGAATGTATGAATGATGAGATTGGTTGCATGTTTTGGCCTTGTATGCCTTTGTTGTAGAAGAGTGCATATTGATCTCTTTCCATTGAGGTACCCAATGGTTAGACGAGTGTGAGATTGGGAGTTTAGCAAGAGTTTGCACTCTCCTTAGTCTTGCCCTTGCAATCCCCTTCCTATGACCCGAGAGGGCGAGCTTAGGGAAGGAGACGGTACACCGCCCACCAAGTGTTTGATAGAATGCCTCACCCGATGTAAGGAATGAGAGTTTAGGTTTGACGCAACCTAATGTTTGTTAGACAAACCATATACCCACTCTTGTCTACTTAAGACCAATGAGTGCAAAAACCACTGTAACACCCCAACAATTTGAAGCTTTTAAAACTTATATAATAAAGGTAAATTCTCATTAAATCCCAAAACAGAGTATCACTAAACATAAGAGTGCGGGGTGTTATGCCACATCTCAGCTGGAGAACTCAGATGCACAGGCTAAACTAACTAAATATCCTCAATACATCATCATGGCACGCAGGCCGAAAGGAAAAATATCTATCTAATCCAAGTCTTTCTAGCGCGCTCTGGAAGCTAATCATCTGTGCCTGAAAGCCAAATATATCTGTTCAGCAAATGATGCTGGTAACCCACTCCAACGTGTTGAAATACAATATAGGTATATATATATATATATATATATATATATATATATATATATATATATATATATATATATATATATATATATATGAAAATCATTTTGAAGCAGGAAGATATATACTTAGGAGACTCTAGCTTTAAAACCAGGAATAGACTCGACAGGTAGGGATAAGCACATTAAACAATGATAATCAGTTATATAGAGACAATATCATAAAGAACATGTATCTAAGGTCACAGTTCACTTTCAAATCATTCACATCATCATTCAAGTCACACAAGCACACTTTGGTGGCGCCACGGGACCAATCGCATGCCCCAAACACGAGGGTTAGCGCGTATAGCTCTAACATGGCCCCGCAGCACCCTACCTCATACCGCAGCATAAAGGGGTTGATCGCAACCAACCATATAGACCGTCGATAGTTTCAACGGCGGATCACAGCCTTACACACCGCTGACGCGCTCAGTCGGTGGACTGCGATCCTCTTTTGGGGACTACGACCCTACACACCACTTGACGAGCTCAGTCGGTGGGCTGTAGCTGATCAAAGCCCTACACACCGCCTGAGGGACTCATTCGGTGGGCAATGATCTTTGGGGACTACGACCATACACATCGCTGACACATACACTCGATGGATCGAAGCCGACCATAGCCCTACACACTGCCTGATCACTCATTCGGTGGGCTATGGCCTTCCTCGGGCTAGTGGCCCTACACACCGCCTGGCGCGTCTAGTCGGTGGACCATAGCACACGAGGCCCATGTGGACCGCAGCCCAAGAAGTGAATCACTGACCGCAGCCAGGAGAATGAACCGCAGCTCATGAGTAACCAATTTGACCGCAGCCAACTTCTGAACCGCAGCTCAGGAATAACCAATTTGATCGCAACCAAATTGGGGTATCATGCTCACATAACACACAGTAGCATATATTAGCACATTGGGAAGGAGGAAAACGTATACTTAAACTTATGCGTGATCATCCACATACTAAGAATAGCCAAAGAAGATAATTATAGCAAGGAAAATAGGGTTTGTTAAGACATGGGTTACCTCTTAGCCTTAATTAATCATTCCTTGGCTATTAAGGTTCTTCCCTAAGATTTCCATCCGTTTTGATCTCCCTAGGCTTGGTGGTGGGGAGTCCCTTGGGAATTCTTGTGTGGTGATATCTATTGTGGTGTGACTTCTAGGTGCCTCCTATGTCCTTATATATATATTTAGGAGTCCTAATTAGGGTTTGAATGGTATGGGTTTACTAATTCTATTCCTTAAAGGACGAAGGACTTGTTTTAGGGATAAGGGTACGTGGTCCATGGTGGACCATATTAATTAATTAAAGAGAATCCTAACCATAATCTGAATAGTAAAGGTATGCTTTCTTTATTCCTAATAGATGTGTAGGCCTAGGATTCCTAATTAGGATCTGATTAGTAAAATGTTGACTTTCTTTATTTCTAATAGGCTTATGACTCTAGTTTAGGCAAGGGTCCACGATATGTGGTGGACCACATTAATTAATTAAATGGATTTCTAATCAAATTAAATCCTTTTTAATTATTATTAATGAAATTAATTAAATAATTAATTCGGGATTAAAGGCCGTAACACGGGGTGTTACAATTGATTTCCAACAACTAAAGCACAAAGTGCGTCCTTTCCACACTTTAAAATCAACATCGTCCTCGATGTTACTTTAAGCACTAAGTGGAACAAGGAGCACAGGTCAAACAAAACAACCTAAGGTGGAGTTCCTTTTAATGTGTTTCCACACTTTAGAAGTGTTACTGGGACTTGGGGTGCACAACAAAAGACAATGTGAACGTGATATGCTAGCAAATCTATGCAAAACCCCTTTTCCACACTTTAGGAATAAAATTCGGGGAAAAACTAAAAGAGTAAGGGATAGAATAAGTAAACCAATTTGTAAATTCAATCCCTTCTTGCAATGTCGCATCAACGTCCTTGCCCCTCCAAATTTTTATTTAAGCTGCAAGACACTGTTAGTGGCAAATGGACAACTCATAATGATAAAGGTGCAAAAGGTTGCACCGGGATAATTCCTAAGAGAAGGAAAAACAATAAAGAAAATCCTAAGAACATAAAAGCATTAAAAAGTAAAAACGCAATAAAGTAAAAACAGAAAATAAAGGGAAAAATTCATAATCTCATAATAGAAAAATCATAATCTCGTAACAGAAAATTCATAATTTCATAACAGAGTCTAACAATAAAGTAAAAATGAAAGGGAAATAAAAGCACGGCCTTCTCAACAACAATCCGGGGGTGGAGGTGGATGAATCTTGTTGATTTGCTCCCGGAGCTCTCCAATTTGTAAGCGTTGAGCTTCAATTGCTCTCCGGCTACATTCCTCCGATCGTGCTTGTCGTTCGTCCATCCTTTTTAACCTTTCTTCAATCGTTTGATGGCTAGACATGATGTTTGTGTAGAGTTGTTGAGGGAAGGCTTGCAAGTGTCAATTGTGGTTCCTCTTGTTTCATGGTTGCTTCTACACCTCTTCTCGCCCCTTGGGTACTTGATTCTCCCATATCCTTTCTTTCTTTGCTTTCGTGACACTAGTTCTCTTCATTTTCCTACATAGAAAATCTCCTTCAATCATAGCACAAGAGTAATATTCTCGGGTCCTATGTAATAATTAGAAGAATCAAGTATGGGTAAATTAATCAACATGGTACGAGGTAGGCAAATATGGAGGACATACATCTCACACATGCAACACAAGAGAATATAGACAACCACCATGGAAAGAATTGACAATTTTGATCAATGAAAATCAATTTTGAAAAGTCAACACAATACATGTCAAATTCTAAAAAGTCAACTTCTTCTTCTTCATTCCAACAATGGTGGTTTATCATGCAAATATCACGTTTTTAGCCTAAAGATAGGAATTTTATACCACATGCAAGCTTAATATCAATTCAACTCACAATTTTTCATCAACAAAGGAAAACAAGTAAACCCAATCAAAACATTCCTAAAATCAAACTTAGGGTTCATAAGAAATTTCAAGCACTTGAAAGGCAAAATCAACCCATCAAAACAATCTTTCATGCAAAGCTAATCATTATACATGAATATGTATCAACAAAAGCTCATAACACCACATAGGCTAGCATTCATGCTTAGAGAGATAAAGCTTAGAAGATTCATCAATGGAGAATAGAGATTAGAAGCTTTGTACCTTAGGATGAGGATGTGTACACAAAATTGCTTTTGAAAACTCTTCAAAGAAGGAAGAAAGTAGCGAGGTTAGAGGTTACCTTGTGTCTAGAGAGCTTTCTTGGGTGCGTTGAGATAATAGAATGGGAGAATGAGGGTTTAGGTAGGGTTTTAAGGCGGACTCCTAAATTCTGACGTCGCAATGCACGTAGCAACGTGCGTTGCCATTTGCGATGAGCTCTCGAGTTATGTCATAACGAGGCTCACAACGTGCGTTGTGAGTCTCGTTGAACTTACTGGAATTTTTCTTCTTTCCTACTCTTCTCCACGTGCGTTGCTGCTGCATTGGAGGGTGTGTTGAACCTTCGACCTTCATCACAACGCAGGTTGCAATGTGCATTGCTACGCACGCTGAACTTTCTGGAATTCCCTCTTTTTCTTCTGCTTCGCAACGTGGATCACAACGTGGCATTGTGATTCTCCCCTGTTTCGTTGATCATTCGACCAGTGTCACAACGCATGTCAGAACATGCGTTGTGACCTTGTTGTGGCTTCCCATTTTCTGTGGACTTTGTTTTTGGCTCATTTGATGCTTCCTTAGTGTTTAACCTGAAAAGTTAGCTCCAAAACAAACCTACAAAGCAACTACAAACATAAAGAAAGATGCAAAAATCAAAGAAAACACTTTATTACTTGGGTTGCCTCCCAGGAAGTGCCACATTTACCGTCTTTGGCTAGACAAAAATATGTTTACATTTGAAAACACACACGGATAGAGACGGGACCATGTGCCCCATCCACCTTAGACTTGAGAAAGGCCACAAGATGGCGAGCATTCTCAAAGGTACATGCATTGGAAATTAAACTCAATCCCTTTAGAATGTAGTGACCTTCTTCCCATGTATTGTCTCTTTTTCCACCCATACTATTTGTTATCCTCCCATCACGTCAACAAACACCACCTATTTGTTCTCATTTTCCACACTTTGTTTTCTAATCTCACCACCAATTTGTTCATTTTCTACATCTATTCCAATCATGCTACCCTCAACTTCACAATGAAAACTCTCCTCACCCCAATCAAAACTGTCACAATCATAATACACACTCAAGGAATGGAAAGATATGTTGTCACAATCCCCAAATGTATCCATAGAATCGGTGTCACTAAAATATATGGAATCTCCCCCCACATCATCAATTTAAATATCACAAAGAGGATTAAAAAATCATCACGGGGATTATCCTTACACGGGGCACAATTAGAATCAATGCAACATTCATCTCCAAGATTTCCACATTCAATGACACAAGAAGGGTTAAGAAAGTTATCGCGTGTAGTGCCATCGTTTGGTTCCTTGTCTTCCCACAATACCTCAATCTCATCCTCCTCTTCACTAGTTTCTTCCACTCCTTGTGATTGTGTCCTTTCGTGGAGTGGAATCTCTTGAAGCACAGGAGAATCATCAAGCAAGTGAGTGTCATCGGCTTTCTACGGTTTGGTATTCCTTGTAGTATTCACATGGGCCTCTATCTCAATGCTTACAGTGAGCTTTTCCATCAAGAGGCGAAGATTGTTCTCAAGTTGTTGCAATGGTTGCAACATAGCATTCTTCAATACAGCCAACTCTTCTCCAAGTTCCTTTTTGATTTCGGTCTTGAGATGTAGCAATTGCTTCATTTCTTCGTGTAAGGTAGGTGTTTTTCACAAGTGTGAGGTTGGAATTGGTTCAATGAAGCTTCTTTACCGGGTGGACATACATAAGGATAAGAATCCTTAGGCATTGGTGAGCTCATTTGGTATTGAATTTGAAAAATTCCTGCAAAAATAGCTTCACCAAACAAGTATACTTTCAAGTAAAAGTAGTTTCAAGGTGAGCAAAAATGTATACAAAGAATTGGTGCTCACTTCAAAGCAAGTAGCAAACAAGAAAATGTACAAAAATAAGATAAACAACAAAAACACAAGATGAATTCACAAGGTATAACAAATGATCACAATGGGTAACAAGAAACTAAAATGAGCTACCTAGAACTCCTATTGACACATTCCTAGATCGTCATAGTAAGCACACTTCATTTAGCACCTATTATCATCCCCCGCAACGGCGCCATTTTGACGAATGCTTTTTCGTACTATTGGAAGGTGGAATGATGGAGGTAACTGTAAACGGGAATTAGAAACTCTCGAGTGTCGAACTCAAGGATGGCAAGTTGGAGTAAGTGAAATGCAAGACAACCTATTGTCACTATGCATCAACAAGGATGGTCTAGGTGCAAGGTGGGGGTGTTGGTAATTGTGTATGGAAGTGAGAAACATAAGAAATTGAAAGAAAAAGGAAACAAATATGAAAAATTAAAACGGGGATTTGGATGGAATTGGGATTGTGGTTGTAACACCCCGTGTTACGACCCCTAAACAAAACTAATCAATTAATTACTTACCCTAAAAAGGGAATTAAAATCCATTAATTAGCTAAAAAGGGGTCCACCATAGTCCGTGAACCCTTATCCCTAAAACCAACCCCTTAGTCCTATAATGAATAGAATTGGCAAGCCCATACCATTTAGACCCTAATTAGGACTCCTAGATATATAAATAGGGGCATAGGAGGCACCTAGAACCCACACCACAATAACTTTCACCACACAAGAATTTCCAAGAATTCCCATAGGAGAAATCAAGAAAGAAGAAATCTTAAAGAAAGACCCTTCATAGCCAAGGAATTTAATTAAGGCTAAGAGGTAACCCATGTCTCAACAAAACCTATTTTCCTTGTTACAATCTCCTTCTTTGGCTCATTCTATATGCTTGTGTCTTGATGAAATCCTTTATGATAATTGTGATATGATCTTGATGATTGATGGGATGATTTTATGTGTGATCTTGATGATCTTGATGATGATAAGAGGTTCTTGATGTTTGTGTGATGATCCTTGATAAATCTTGATGTTTATTGATATTAAAGATAAACTATGACTTTGATGATTTGAATGGGATTAGAACCCTAGGTTGAATTGGGAATTTGTAATGTGATGTTCTGGATATATATTCGGGGGGAAATTCGCATGTTCGGGTGTTGTTTATGTTTAGAAGTCATGATAGGATGTGTTCTATGTGATTCTTGCTTTTGATCCATTATTTGTCTACGTGGTGTCGTTATTTGCGTTTAAAAGTGTCTAACCATGGTTTCGGGTTCCACGGATGATCCTGGGACGTTTATTTTGAAAAAGAGTCAGTGGGGGGTAGGTGGGGGTACGGGGACCCGCCACCTACTCGCTGCCCAATGAAGACGCCGCCGGCAGCGGGCAGGCGACTGCCCGCCGGGCACCCGCTGCCCGGAGGAGTATCGCCGGCGGGCAGCCTGCGGGTGGCACTCCACCCACCGGCTACCCGCTGATATAATTGGGTGGGATTTCGCATGTTCGGGTGTTGATTATGGTAGAAATGATGATAGGATGTGTGCTATTTGATTCTTGCCTTTGATCCGTTAATTGTCTACGTGGTATCATCAATTGCGTTTAAAAGTGTCTAAGCATGGTTTCGGGTTCCTCAACAGATCCCGAGACGTTTATTTTGATAAAGAGTCAGTGGGGGGTAGGTGGGGGTAGGGGGACCCGCCACCTAACCGCTGCCCGAAAAGGACGCCGCCGGCAGCGGGCAGCCGGCGGGCAGGCGACTGCCCGCCGGGCACCCGCTGCCCGGAGGCTTGTCGCCAGCGGGCAGCCGGCGGGTGGTCCTCCACCCACCGGCTACCCGCTGGAATTTGACCACCTTGGGTCTTCGGCTTCCCTGTTTGATGTTTCCCCAACCCTCGTGGTGTCCCAACGGACTCCGTTTATCGTGCCTAAGGTCTAGTTTGATGTTTCGGGTACCATTCCTAGGATAAACGAGTCTTATATATGTATATATATATATATATATCGCATGCTAGTTGAATTCGTATCCCGTTGGCCTAAGTGAAAGAAGTATGAACCCCTTAGGATTATTCCTAGTATGTGGATGACCACGCGTAGGTTTCATTATACGTTTTCTCCCCTTTCCCAATGTGTTAATATGGGTTGCATGTGCATGCTATGTGTTATGTGTGCACGATACCCCAATTTGGTTGCGATCAAATTGGTTATTCTTGAGCTGCGGTTCAGAAGCTGGCTGCGGTCAGAATTACACTCTCGAGCTGCGGTCCACCGTTTGGTTGCGATCAAACGTTTTACATGAGTTGCGGTTCATATTCCTGGCTGCGGTCAGATGATCACTCTTGGGCTGCGGTCCACTGTTTGGTTGCGATCAAACATTATGATGAGCTGCGGTTCATCGGTTGGTTGCGATCGACCCCTTCGTGTTGCGATACGAGGCAGGGTGCTGCGGGGCCGTGTCAGAGCTATATGCGCTGACCCTCATGTATGGGCATGCGAGTGGTCCTGTGGTGCCATCAAAGTGTGCTTGTGTGATGAGATGAATAATGATATAAATGAGATGAAGTGAATCTGTGACCATAGGATATATGCTAGTGTCTTTACATACTTGGTTACAACTGTTGAATGTGCTTATCCCATAAGATATATACTACTATCTTTACATGCTTGGTTATAACTGTTGAATGTGCTTATCCCTATTTGTCGAGTCTATTCCGGTTTTGAAACTAGAGATTCCTAGGATATATCTTCCTGCTTCAAAATGACTTTTCTTATATATATATATATATATATATATATATATATATATACTTATACGGTATTTCAACGCATTAGAGTGGGTTACCAGCATTATTCGCTGAACAGATATATTCGGCTTTCAGGCACAGACGATTAGCTCTGGAGCGCGCTAGAGGACCCAAGGCTTAGATAGATATCTTCATATTCGGCATGCGTGCCATAATGATGTAATGATGTTGTTTAAGGATAGTTAGATAGTTTAGCCTGTGCATCTGAGTTCTCCAGCTCAGATGTGGCATAACACCCCGTATTCTTATGTTTAGTACTGCTCAGTTTGGGATTTAATGAGAATCTACCTTCATTATATAAGTTTTAAAAGTCTTGAAAATCTGGGGTGTTACAGTTGGTATCAGAGCCTATGTTTGACCCTAGGATAAGACTCTTAAGACCAGACTTTAGGACATTAGGCTTGAACTCTTGGTATTTAGTAACATAGGATTTCGGAATCTTAGGACGCGCGGTGAGATTGTGAACCTACGTATCATCACATAACCGCCCCTCACTTTACCCCACATTAATTTAAAGAACTTCCCCCTTCGCTTATCACATCAAGGTAAGGGTGCAACACACTGACTCTTCATTCCACATACTGGTCCTAGGAATTTGTTATGTCCTTGCATGCTTTTACCTGCTTTGTTGCTTATCACTCTTTGATTATCATACTTGTTTATTTGCTTAAGCATATATGTGTTCCTAATTGATTTTAGACCATGTTAGGAACTGCATATTATTGCTTAACTATTTGATCAAACATGCATTAATCGAATATCTGTTACTTGATAAAGTATTTTGGAACTTGCAATTAGTAATTTTATTCAACTTATAAGGGCTCACTTATCCTAATCATAATTGACCAATATAGTTAACTCACTAAATAGCCCGATAAGTACTTACATTGGGAAATTTTGGGGAACATATCTTTAATTAAGAAGGGAAAGAATGGGGCACGGGATCCTTATGATATTTAATTGAAGTCTCCCATATTCCTTATTAATAATGCAATCCCTTGAGTTTTCCATGTATTCAAACCCCTTTCGTTGTTCACATAAGTATGGAATTCCTTGAACTTAAAATTATGCATTCTCGGGGCTTTTCCCGAAGTGATTCCTCCTTCACAGTCACGTTCCAGTGGGGCCTTGGCAGGAGGTCGATCACCCACCATGTGCCCACTGCCACATCCCAGTGGGGACTTGACAGGCGGTCGACCGCCCACCTCGCGCCCACTGGTCCGGTATGTTTTCACAACTTTTCGTTTTTATTGATCCATTATGCATTTGTTTGTCTCCCTTGATACTTCCTATGTGTTTAACATATAGATAACAATCTAATGCTTGAACATGAAAGTCGATTTACCTTCCTAATTAATTTGTTTATATGTTACATAGAAATTATAGGGACCAATTCTATTTCTAGAAATCTAAAGTCTCGGATACCTTTGCGTATTAAGTTTCGACCCGAAAGTCAATATGTGTGAGACCGGTAGAAACCTAAAAGAAGTGGTCATCTAGAAATTATCCTTGGAAAAATATATTTCGTCCCCAAACTATCTTAAAACTATCCCTCTAGACTTTGGTCCATGTTGCATAATAGATCACAAGCTTCCAATACCTTGTTTAGAACCCTTTTACCACTAAGATAAGGACCCCCTACAAAAACATTTATACATAAATAGGTATACCAGTACTATTCTAAATATATTCCCCTAAAACTTCTATTATATATATATATATATATATATATATATATATATATATATATATATATATATATATATATACATTCCTAAAAGTATGTAGTAAATCGCCATTTACATTCATATGCTACAGTTACACCAAAATTGTTATTATTATTATTATTATTATTATTATTATTATTATTATTATTACACCTTAACCCTAATCACCAATCTTAAACCTTCCATAGCTGCGCCATATACGGTACGTCCCTACATGCTTATATATATATATATGTATATATATATATATATATATATATATATATATATATATATATATATATATATATATATATATATATAGTAAAATTATGAGCCTATAGAACATCCTCCCTTTTTCATACGCATCCATATAAATTGTTATAGTCATATTACATACAACAATATCCCTAGCCCAAACCACACACATGTACCCTAGCTACGATAATATTTATATACATCTACGGGTTTGCCCTTAGCGTATCCTAGCCCTGAAATATCATTTCGTACAAACTACATCACTCTTATATATATACATACACATGTCCTGAGATAACCATAAATTCTACTTTTCCCCCTCGCATGGCCTCCCTGTTACCACTCCTACCTTCCCTAAATAATTAAAAACTTTAGCCTCATCATCAGGTCATCAATTACTTTAGGAATTAGCAATCAAGGGTCTTCAACTCTAAAGTTGTTCAGATATTCTAGGCTTCTAGAGGTAAAAATTACGCCTACCTAAAACCTAATTACCACCGAGAAAAACTAATTTTCCTAAGTGCTTGTGTGATTACATTCTGTCAAGATTTCTCAAGATAAAACCTTTAGTACTCGTGAACCTAGGCTATCTTACTCGTACTTATTAAATAATATTTGTATGCAAATTATAGGTGGAAACTTATATTTTTCATATGTGTTGCATGACAAATCACATAGCTCGCATGTTTATGTCAAAACACACACACACACACTCATGTACATATACACACATGCTAGACAAAAACGGTATGTTATAAGGCATCACACTATGCATATATACAATATTATTAATTACAAGCAATCTGCATATAAGTGCCAATACTTGTTATGTGATCACCCGTCGTTATCCATGGAATACAAAATAAAGATTCTAATTCTATTGTCTCCCCAGAATTTATTTACCCCATAAGAAGCAAGAGCCTTTCCTCCTAATTACTTACAATCTTTTCTTCCGAATCTAATTTTCGCTATTTGACTAATTATTATATGATTTAAGACCTTCCTGAATTTACATGACAAAAGTTTGGTTATGCCACGATATTAAGTACGTTAATTTAATTGTTAATCATGCACTAGACTAACATGTGAAATAATACATATGTGTGCTTTATGATTTCCATAGGACTAGTTATTATTTAAGACTTAAAATAGGGCCACATGCCTTCACACTCTATGCCCATAGACTTAAGAAATTGCATGCTTAGCATAATTACGATTGAACACATATAGACATGCCAACTTGCAGGTTTCGCATATAACATAAATAGTTAATTATCATACATGTTAGGCTTGAAGTTTCGTAACTGTGAATATTTGGTATAATCTGCTAAGCACAAAGATTAGACATAGATCCTACATATATGGCATCTAGGCTCACAACATACCACACTACATAATTAAACGTCTGCATCCACTCGTAAATGAGGTTCGCCTGTGTTGATATATGTGCATATATACTTTATAATAATTATGTGGCTATCTGAATCTGCACCCGCATGGTATTTGCCTCTCATTTAGGTACATAAATAATTATACGATCGGTACAACATGTAATCCTATATGTTAAATCATTATAAAATAATAAAAATCATGACCATGTGCAAAACTTCTATGTTATGTATTAGTCACCCGTAAAACTTACATATTGTGTGTTCATATTCGTGACCTTGTTATTTGGTGCATTTTGTCAGCACAATAGTCAGGCACAAACCCAGTGAATCTATATGTGTATGTGTACATACTTCCTATATAATACTTTCCTTAGAAACTACTATACTAATTCGGGCTCTTTACCCCAAAATGATTACCAAGCTTCGGGGACGAAGCTTCTTGTAAGGGGGGGAGAGTGTAACACCCCGTGTTACGGCCTTTAATCCCGAATTAATTATTTAATTAATTTCATTAATAATAATTAAAAAGGATTTAATTTGATTAGAAATCCCTTTAATTAATTAATGTGGTCCACCACATATCGTGGACCCTTGCATAAACTAGAGTCATAAGCCTATTAGAAATAAAGAAAGTCAACATTTTACTAATCAGATCCTAATAAGGAATCCTAGGCCTACACATCTATTAGGAATAAAGAAAGCATACCTTTACTATTCAGATTATGGTTAGGATTCTCTTTAATTAATTAATATGGTCCACCATGGACCATGGACCCTTATCCCTAAAACAAGTCCTTCGTCCTTTAAGGAATAGAATTAGTAAACCCATACCATTCAGACCCTAATTAGGACTCCTAAATATATATATAAGGACATAGGAGGCACCTAGAAGTCACACCACAATAGATATCACCACACAAGAATTCCTAAGGGACTCCCCACCACCAAGCCTACGGAGATCTAAACGGATGGAAATCTTAGGGAAGAACCTTAATAGCCAAGGAATGATTAATTAAGGCTAAGAGGTAACCCATGTCTTAACAAAACCTATTTTTCTTGCTATAATTATCTTCTTTGGCTTCTTATCTACGCTTGTGTCGTGATGAATCGTTTATAATATTGATGATATGATCTTGATGATTGATGGGATGATTTTATGTGTGATCTTGATGATGATAAGAGGTTCTTGATGATTATGTGATGTTCTTAGTGAACTTGATGTTTCTTGATATTAAAAAGATGAACTATGATTTTGATGATTTGAATATGATTAGAGCCCTAGGTCAAATTGGGGATTTCGTATTGTGTTATTCTTGATATAATTGGGTGGGATTTCGCATGTTCGGGTGCTGATTATGTTAGAAATCATGATAGGATGTGTGCTATTTGATTCTTGCCTTTGATCCGTTAATTGTCTACGTGGTGTCATCAATTGCGTTTAAAAGTGTCTAAGCATGGTTTCGGGTTCCACAAATAGATCCCGGGACGTTTATTTTGATAAAGAGTCAGTGGGGGGTAGGTGGGGGTAGCGGGACCGTTCACCTACCCGCTGCCCGAAAAGGACGCTGCCGGCAGCGGGCAGCCGGCGGGCAGGCTACTGCCCGCCGGGCACCCGCTGCCCGGAGGCTTGTCGCCAGCGGGCAGTCGGCGGGTGGTCCTCCACCCACCGGCTACCCGCTGGAATTTGACCACCTTGGGTCTTCGGCTTCCCCGTTTGATGTTTCCCCAACCCTCGTGGTGTCCCAACGGACTCCGTTTATCGTGCCTAAAGTCTAGTTTGATGTTTCGGGTACCATTCGTAGGATAAACGAGTCTTATATATGTATATATATATATATATATATATATATATATATATATATATATATATATATATATATATATATATATATATATATATATATATATATATATATGTATCGCATGCTAGTTGAATTGGTATCCCGTTGGCCTAAGTGAAAGAAGTATGAACCCCTTAGGATTATTCCTAGTATATGGATGACCACGTGTAGGTTTCATTATACGTTTTCTCCCCTTTCCCAATGTGTTAATATGGGTTGCATGTGCTTGCTATGTGTTATGTGTGCATGATACCCCAATTTGGTTGCGATCAAATTGGTTATTCCTGAGCTGCGGTTCAGAAGCTGGCTGCGGTCCACCGTTTGGTTGCGATCAAATGTTTTACATGAGCTGCGGTTCATATTCCTGGCTGCGGTCAGATGATCACTCTTGGGTTGCGGTCTACTGTTTGGTTGCGATCAAACATTATGATGAGCTGCGGTTCATCGGTCGGTTGCGATCGACCCCTTATGTATGGGCATGCGATTGTCCTGTGGCGCCATCAAAGTGTTCTTGTGTGAAGAGATGAATGATGATATAAATGAGATGAAGTGAATCTGTGACCATAGGATATATGCAAGTGTCTTTACATACTTGGTTACAACTGTTGAATGTGCTTATCCCATAAGATATATGCTAGTATCTTTACATGCTTGCTTATAACTGTTGAATGTGCTTATCCCTATTTGTCGAGTCTATTCTGATTTTGAAACTAGAGTTTCCTATGATATATCTTTCTGCTTCAAAATGACATTTCTTATATATATATATATATATATATATATATATATATATATATATATACTTATACGGTATTTCAATGCGTTAGAGTGGGTTACCAGCATTATTCGCTGAACAGATATATTTGGCTTTCAGGCACAGACGATTAGCTCTGGAGCGCGCTAGAGGACCAAAAGCTTAGATAGATAGCTTCATATTCGGCATGCGTGCCATAATGATGTAATGATGTTCTTTAAGGATAAATAGATAGTTTAGCCTGTGCATCTGAGTTCTCCAGCTCAGATGTGGCATAACACCCCGTATTCTTATGTTTAGTACTGCTCTGTTTGGGATTTAATGAGAATCTACCTTCATTATATAAGTTTTAATAGTCTTGAAAATCTGGGGTGTTACATCAATTGATAGATTGGTTCATGGTGAATTATTGTGCGTCTTATTGGAGAGGGCGTCATTGTTTATGCTATCTTAGAAGTGTGGTGATGATGTGCCAAAAATGTTTAATTCTTGAAATATTCTTTCGAAGTTACCTCTTTACACCAAGTGAGAATTGAATAGAGCCAATAATGTTTACATCTTTTGTATGCTTGCATGTTATTCACCTCTTATATTATTTGGACCTTAGTAAACAATCTCTCGAAGTGGGAGTGTGTACTCTTTAACCTTGAAAAGATAAAAGAATGCAAGGTCGAAAAAAGAACTTAATCTTGGTCAGGTATTGGAGCAAAAGGTAAGCCTTGTGATGAGAATTGAAAAAATTCCCTAATCCCAAAAAGAAAAAACTATGAGTAAAAGAAGAAGGGGAATAAAAAAAAAAAAAAAGAGAGAAAAATGCAAGACCAAAAACAATGGCCAACCAAAGAAAAGAGAGGAAAAAAATGAAAGAGGGAGCCATTGCGTATGTCGGGATCACAAAAGATTCCCTCGGGCTAAAACATAGAGATCTATGCCGTGGGGAGTCAATCTTTGGCATAAGGGTAGAGGCGAGAGAGAACCAACGCTCAAGTCGGGACCATGCAAGGTTTCCTCGGGATAAAACACGGAGCTCCGTGCTGGAGGAAATTGGACCTTGGCTTGAGGTTGTTGAGCGATCCATACCAAACCTTTCACTTTATTGTAAATGACCTTGGCGTTATAAGGGTGGATATCGGTTGGGATGTACACATTGTTCCCACTCGTGTGGCTCGGCAATAGGCCCTTAGAATATAGGAGATAAATTTGAAATTTTTGCATGATTGAACTAGTGTGGAGAGTGTGTTCACTTGAGTTTAATTTTATCCTTTTCTAGGGGTTTTTGCTTCATTAGAATATTCCTTGAATTGCAAAGTACGGCACATGGTTGACACACTTGTTTGATAGCATGAAGGATTTCTCGCCCTCCATTAAGCCACACACTCGTTCGGATCGACCAATTGTTTGATTGAATTTGCATGAAGCATCTTTATCACTTATCCTTCCTTCAGTTGAATTGAAACCTTGCTCGAGGACGAGGAAGAAGTAAAGTGTGGAAATTTGTGATAAGTGCCAAAGATGCTACGTTTTATAGGGTGTTTTAGAGGCTAATTGTGCTTTAATTGGAATCCTTTATGCCTAATTTGTACTTAAATAGCTTAATTTGATAGAAATTAGGATTAAGGACTAACTCTATTGCCTTTGTAGAAAAATAGCAAAACATTGCCAATTTCAGGGCATTCCGGCAACAATTCGGTAGATTGATCATATCTTGAGCTGGAAGTCTCCGAATGAGGTGATTCCAGTGAACATGGTTCAGAAACTTCAAGGGCTACAACTTTGGTGAATGCAAGAAAGTTAATTTCGCAAAAACGCGACTCACAACGTGCGTTGTAAGCGCGTTGTTGGGAAGGCCGAAAGAACAACAAAATTCACAACGCGAGTTGTGATGCCCAGTGCGGAAAAGTCAGATTTTTAGCCTATTTAAAGGCTTGTAAGGGGATCACTTAGAGAACGACTCTTTTTCCCAGTCCCTTACCTTTCAATTCAGCACTCTTAGATTAGGTTAGATTAGGGTTTATCTTTTCTTCTCATTTTCTTAGATTAGATTTACTTTCTTTTCTACAATTCATTGTTCAACATTGTTATTGGATTACAAGCATAAAGATTGAAGACTTGGGTAACCACTCTTCCTTGTTCATATTTCATATCTAATTTATGCTTTGTGATCTTATTAATTGTGACACCCCCCAAATCCAAATTCTATTTAGGGGTTAATTAAATAATTAATCCTAATCCAATTGATAATTTATTCTTTAAATTCCTGAAAATTCAATAGTCGATGACTAGTAATTGATTAGTCAACCCAAGTCAATGAGTTGTACTCTAAGCTTTGTGAATAGTTCCCTTGTTCCCTTACACTTCTTCATCTTAGTAAGGGTAATGAAGACATTTCACCTCATGTTTGCATTCCAAGCTAACCTTGAAGACACCTTTCATTCTTCTCCTAACACACTAAAAACAAAAGCTCTTCCTCCTCTCTAGAATTTAGCTAGTTTTTTCTCCAAGCTAAGTTGGGCATTCCGAGATCTTCCAAGTTTTTCTCTAAGATTCCACCTTTCCCACTCTTGAGCATCTAGGAGGGTAAGATCTATGGTCCTTTTGTGTTTTTAGTGCTTTCTAAGGTATCTTTTTCTAAAGAAGAAATCTTTATGGTGTTTTGGTGTGTTCTTGAAGTTGAGGTTGAAGGAGAACCTTGTTAAGAGCTTTGTGAAGTGTTATAAGTGAAGGTTTTGTCTACAAGAGGTAAACCATGCTTTACAAAATCTATTTTCATTACCTATATGATGATTTCTAGGATTCTACAAATGATTTTGCTATGAAATGTGAGTGTTTATGCATTGTCTTGTGAAAATGCACATCTAGAGCTTTTTATTAGGGTTCTTGTATGCCATTGCTTGGCTATTCCCTTGATTCAAGTCATTTTGTTGTATTTGGTGAGATTTTGGATGTTTTGGACTTTAATTTGAGCCTGGTGTTGAAAATCCCCGAAGGGATTATTTTCTTCAGGGTGTTGTACCCGCGGGCGGAACGGCGAGTCGGAGTCTACCCGCCGCCCCACCCGCGGGGTACAAGGCGTTTGGGAGTGTGTTCCCGCGGGCGGAACCATGGGTGGGGGTCCACCCGTGGCCCCACCCGCGGGGTGCATATATGGTGGTGTTTGGGGATTTGTTCCCCGTGATTCTTTTGACTCGGTAATCGATGTTTTGACTTCCCGATGTTCTTTTGTGGAACTATTTGAGTGTCTTCTTGATGTTTCGTATGTCTAGAACTATATGGTAGGATTCCATGTAGGTTTTGGTGTCTGGAATCGTGCCAAGTGTTCAACCTTGTGATTCGTTGAACCATGATGAGTTTGTGTGTTCTTCGGAACTATGTTTAGTTTACCCGTTGTATAAGCATGCTAGTTCGGTGTCATATCTTCGTTGTGATTCGTTGATTGATTCCTATGATGGTGTTGTGTGCGTGGCTGTACCTGGATTGCACGATGAATGGAATGGGACATTAGTCACCAAGGTACGGCAGTGGTCCTGGTGGTGGCCATGACGTGATTATGGAGTTTGTGACCTGTGTGTAAGGTTCACGTATTTCTTGGGAGGCTGTGACCATGTGAGTGATCGGTACCCTCGTGTACTATGAAATCGGTGGTATTGTTGGAGATTGTCGAAGTGGGGACGACAGTCCTCGGAGGTATAAGGTTCGACTTTGGAGTACAGGGGTCCCGGAGGTAAAGGTTGGAACTAGCTATAAGGTTGGGGGTAGCCACAAGGTTGGAACTAGGCATTAGGAAGGATTACTGAATTTGTGATGTGTGATGTCACGAAGGCATGTGTTGCCGATGTGTGTTTCTCTATTCGTGATGAGTGATGTCACGAAGGCATGTGTGCCAATGTGAGTCTCTTTATTCTCTTCTGTTGAGCATGTCGGGTGATATTCTACTGAGTGATGGTAGAATACACCTTGAGCCTTTCTTGTGTTATCGTTGTCACTTCTTGATGTGTCTTGGGATGTGTTTCCCCTTATCCTTGTTGTGAGTAATATATAGTCTTGTGGTTGACTTCTATCTTGGACTTTGAACTTATATATACAGTATTCCGTTTCAAAAATGATTTAGTATATACTATCTATGTATGCTACTTGACATGTAATGGTGGGTTACTAACATCATTCACTGACCGGGCGTCGTCCCATTTATTTATGTGCTTTTAAGGTCCCGTGTAGTGGCGAGCGCAATATGGAGATGGCTAGTGTCGTTCCCTGGACTCTGTTAGTTTTGTTATGGTCCTTTGTGCCTATTGTGATGAACAATAGTTTGTAGTTGGTTTGACCTTGTTAGACTTTTAGACTGTTGATGTTGATGATGTTCTTGCCTGTGTGTTCACCCTAGTGTGGACGTGGCATAACACTCTTCATTTTCTAGTTTTATATAGTTAGACTTCCGCTGTGTTTTGCTTATACTGTGGTTAGACTATCTTGCATATTTAAGTTTAAAATGGCATGGAAATCGGGGGTGTTACAGTTGGTATCAGAGCCTAGGTTTGAGCCTAGGATGCTAGAGTCTAGACTTTTAAGAGGTTAAGTGTGGTTTTGAGACCCTAAGCGACCATAAGTAACTAAGTGTTTAGGACTTAGGACTTCTAGGACGCGCGGTGAGGTTGTGAGTTCTTTTATCGTTCTCTGTTGTGTTGGTTTGAGGTTGGTGAGTGGTCCATACCGAACCTTTCACTTACACTATTGTAAATGACCTTGGCGTTATAAGGGTGGATATCGGTTGGGATGTACACATTGTTCCCACAAGTATGGCTCTGCAATAGGCCCTTAGAATATAGGAGACAAATTTGAAATTTTTGCATGATTGAACTTGTGTGGAGAGTGTGTTCCCTTGAGTTTAATTTTATCCTTTTCTAGGGGTTTTTGCTTCATTAGAATATTCCTTGAATTGCAAAGTACGGCACATGGTTGACACACTTGTTTGATAGCATGAAGGATTTCTCCCACTCCATTAAGCCACGCACTCGTTCCGATCGACCAATTGTTTGATTGAATTTGCATGAAGCATCTTTATCACTTATCCTTCCTTCAGTTGAATTGAAACCTTGCTCGAGGACGAGGAAGAAGTAAAGTGTGGAAATTTGTGATAAGTGTCAAAGATGCTACGTTTTATAGGGTGTTTTGTAGGCTAATTGTGCTTTAATTAGAGTCCTTTATGCCTAATTTGTACTTAAATAGCTTAATTTGATAGAAATTAGGATTAAGGACTAATTCTATTGCCTTTGTAGAAAAATAGCAGAACATTGCCAATTTCAGGGCATTCCGGCAACAGTTCGGTAGATTGATCGTATCTTGAGCTAGAAGTGTCCAAATGAGGTGATTCCAGTGGACATGGTTCAGAAACTTCATGGGCTACAACTTTGGTGAATGCAAGAAAGTTAATTTCGCAAAAACGCGACTCGCAACATGCGTTGTAAGCGCGTTGTCGGGAAGGCCGAAAGAACAACGAAATCCACAACGCGAGTTGTGATGCCCAGTGCGGAAAAGTCAGATTTTTAGCCTATTTAAAGGCTTGTAAGGGGATCACTAAGAAAACGACTCTTTTTCCCACTCCCTTACCTTTCAATTCAGCACTCTTAGATTAGGTTAGATTAGGGTTTATCTTTTCTTCTCATTTTCTTAGATTAGATTTACTTTCTTTTCTACAATTCATTGTTCAACATTGCTATTGGATTACAAGCATAAAGATTGAAGACTTGGGTAACCACTCTTCCTTGTTCATATTTCATATCTAATTTAAGCTTTGTGATCTTATTAATTGTGACACCCCGCAAATCCAAATTCTATTTAGGGGTTAATTAAGTAATTAATCATAATACAATTGATAATTTATTCTTTAAATTCCTGAAAATTCAATAGTCGAGGACTAGTAATTGACTAGTCAACCCAAGTCAATGAGTTGTACTCTAAGCTTTGTGAATAGTTCCCTTGTTCCCTTACACTTCTTCATCTTAGTAAGGGTAATGAAGACATTTCACCTCATGTTTGCATTCCGAGCTAACCTTGAAGACACCTTTCATTCTTCTCCTAACACACTAAAAATAAAAGCTCTTCCTTCTCTCTAGAATTTAGTTAGCTTTTTCTCCAAGCTAAGTTGCGCATTCCAAGATCTTCCAAGTTTTTCTCCAAGATTCCACCTTTCCTACTCTTGAGCATCTAGGAGGGTAAGATATATGGTCCTTTTGTGTTTTTAGTGTTTTCTAAGGTATCTTTTTCTAAAGATGAAATCTTTATGGTGTTTTGGTGTGTTCTTGAAGTTGAGGTTGAAGGAGAACCTTGTTAAGAACTTTAAGAAGTGTTATACGTGAAGGTTTTGTCTACAAGAGGTAACCCATGCTTTACAAAATCTATTTTCTTTACCTATATGATGATTTCTTGGATTCTACAAGTGATTTTGCTATAAAATGTGAGTGTTGATGCATTGTCTTGTGAAAAGGCATATCTAGAGCTTGTTATTAGGGTTCTTGTATGCCATTGCTTGGCTATTCCTTTGATTCAAGTCATTTTGTTGTATTTGGTGAGATTTTGGATGTTCTGGACTTTAATTTGAGCTTGGTGTTGAAAATCCCCGAAGGGATTATTTTGTTCAGGGTGTTGTACCCGCGGGCGGAACGGCGAGTAGGAGTCTACCCGCCGCCCCACCCGCGGGGTACAAGGCGTTTGGGAGTGTGTTCCCGCGGGCGGAACCATGGGTGGGGGTCCACCCGTGGCCCCACCCGCGGGGTGCATATATGGTGGTGTTTGGGGATTTGTTCCCCGTGATTCTTTTGACTCGGTAATCGATGTTTTGACTTCCCGATGTTCTTTTGTGGAACTATTTGAGTGTCTTCTTGATGTTTCGTATGTCTAGAACTATATGGTAGGATTCCATGTAGGTTTTGGTGTCTGGAATCGTGCTAAGTGTTCAACCTTGTGATTCGTTGAACCATGATGAGTTTGTGTGTTCTTCAGAACTATGTTTAGTTTACCCGTTGTATAAGCATGCTAGTTCGGTGTCATATCTTCGTTGTGATTCGTTGATTGATTCCTATGATGGTGTTGTGTGCGTGGCTGTACCTGGATTGCACGATGAATGGAATGGGACATTAGTCACCAAGGTACGGCAGTGGTCCTGGTGGTGGCCATGACGTGATTATGGAGTTTGTGACCTGTGTGTAAGGTTCACGTATTTCTTGGGAGGCTGTGACCTTGTGAGTGATCGGTACCCTCGTGTACTATGAAATCGGTGGTATTGTTGGAGATTGTCGAAGTGGGGACGACAGTCCTCGGAGGTATAAGGTTCGACTTTGGAGTACATGGGTCCCGGAGGTAAAGGTTGGAACTAGCTATAAGGTTGGGGGTAGCCACAAGGTTGGAACTAGGCATTAGGAAGGATTACTGAATTTGTGATGTGTGATGTCACGAAGGCATGTGTTGCCGATGTGTGTTTCTCTATTCGTGATGAGTGATGTCACGAAGGCATGTGTGCCAATGTGAGTCTCTTTATTCTCTTCTGTTGAGCATGTCGGGTGATATTCTACTGAGTGATGGTAGAATACACCTTGAGCCTTTCTTGTGTTATCGTTGTCACTTCTTGATGTGTCTTGGGATGTGTTTCCCCTTATCCTTGTTGTGAGTAATATATAGTCTTGTGGTTGACTTCTATCTTGGACTTTGAACTTATATATACAGTATTCCGTTTCAAAAATGATTTAGTATATACTATCTATGTATGCTACTTGACATGTAATGGTGGGTTACTAACATCATTCACTGACCGGGCGTCGTCCCATTTATTTATGTGCTTTTAAGGTCCCGTGTAGTGGCGAGCGCAATATGGAGATGGCTAGTGTCGTTCCCTGGACTCTGTTAGTTTTGTTATGGTCCTTTGTGCCTATTGTGATGAACAATAGTTTGTAGTTGGTTTGACCTTGTTAGACTTTTAGACTGTTGATGTTGATGATGTTCTTGCCTGTGTGTTCACCCTAGTGTGGACGTGGCATAACACTCTTCATTTTCTAGTTTTATATAGTTAGACTTCCGCTGTGTTTTGCTTATACTGTGGTTAGACTATCTTGCATATTTAAGTTTAAAATGGCATGGAAATCAGGGGTGTTACAGTTGGTATCAGAGCCTAGGTTTGAGCCTAGGATGCTAGAGTCTAGACTTTTAAGAGGTTAAGTGTGGTTTTGAGACCCTAAGCGACCATAAGTAACTAAGTGTTTAGGACTTAGGACTTCTAGGACGCGCGGTGAGGTTGTGAGTTCTTTTATCGTTCTCTGTTGTGTTGGTTTGAGGTTGGTGAGTGGTCCATACCGAACCTTTCACTTACACTATTGTAAATGACCTTGGCGTTATAAGGGTGGATATCGGTTGGGATGTACACATTGTTCCCACAAGTATGGCTCTGCAATAGGCCCTTAGAATATAGGAGACAAATTTGAAATTTTTGCATGATTGAACTTGTGTGGAGAGTGTGTTCCCTTGAGTTTAATTTTATCCTTTTCTAGGGGTTTTTGCTTCATTAGAATATTCCTTGAATTGCAAAGTACGGCACATGGTTGACACACTTGTTTGATAGCATGAAGGATTTCTCCCACTCCATTAAGCCACGCACTCGTTCCGATCGACCAATTGTTTGATTGAATTTGCATGAAGCATCTTTATCACTTATCCTTCCTTCAGTTGAATTGAAACCTTGCTCGAGGACGAGGAAGAAGTAAAGTGTGGAAATTTGTGATAAGTGTCAAAGATGCTACGTTTTATAGGGTGTTTTGTAGGCTAATTGTGCTTTAATTAGAGTCCTTTATGCCTAATTTGTACTTAAATAGCTTAATTTGATAGAAATTAGGATTAAGGACTAATTCTATTGCCTTTGTAGAAAAATAGCAGAACATTGCCAATTTCAGGGCATTCCGGCAACAGTTCGGTAAATTGATCGTATCTTGAGCTAGAAGTGTCCAAATGAGGTGATTCCAGTGGACATGGTTCAGAAACTTCATGGGCTACAACTTTGGTGAATGCAAGAAAGTTAATTTCGCAAAAACGCGACTCGCAACGTGCGTTGTAAGCGCGTTGTCGGGAAGGCCGAAAGAACAACGAAATCCACAACGCGAGTTGTGATGCCCAGTGCGGAAAAGTCAGATTTTTAGCCTATTTAAAGGCTTGTAAGGGGATCACTTAGAAAACGACTCTTTTTCCCACTCCCTTACCTTTCAATTCAGCACTCTTAGATTAGGTTAGATTAGGGTTTATCTTTTCTTCTCATTTTCTTAGATTAGATTTACTTTCTTTTCTACAATTCATTGTTCAACATTGCTATTGGATTACAAGCATAAAGATTGAAGACTTGGGTAACCACTCTTCCTTGTTCATATTTCATATCTAATTTAAGCTTTGTGATCTTATTAATTGTGACACCCCGCAAATCCAAATTCTATTTAGGGGTTAATTAAGTAATTAATCATAATACAATTGATAATTTATTCTTTAAATTCCTGAAAATTCAATAGTAGAGGACTAGTAATTGACTAGTCAACCCAAGTCAATGAGTTGTACTCTAAGCTTTGTGAATAGTTCCCTTGTTCCCTTACACTTCTTCATCTTAGTAAGGGTAATGAAGACATTTCACCTCATGTTTGCATTCCGAGCTAACCTTGAAGACACCTTTCATTCTTCTCCTAACACACTAAAAATAAAAGCTCTTCCTTCTCTCTAGAATTTAGTTAGCTTTTTCTCAAAGCTAAGTTGCGCATTCCAAGATCTTCCAAGTTTTTCTCCAAGATTCCACCTTTCCTACTCTTGAGCATCTAGGAGGGTAAGATATATGGTCCTTTTGTGTTTTTAGTGTTTTCTAAGGTATCTTTTTCTAAAGATGAAATCTTTATGGTGTTTTGGTGTGTTCTTGAAGTTGAGGTTGAAGGAGAACCTTGTTAAGAACTTTGAGAAGTGTTATAAGTGAAGGTTTTGTCTACAAGGGGTAACCCATGCTTTACAAAATCTATTTTCTTTACCTATATGATGATTTCTTGGATTCTACAAGTGATTTTGCTATAAAATGTGAGTGTTGATGCATTGTCTTGTGAAAAGGCATATCTAGAGCTTGTTATTAGGGTTCTTGTATGCCATTGCTTGGCTATTCCTTTGATTCAAGTCATTTTGTTGTATTTGGTGAGATTTTGGATGTTCTGGACTTTAATTTGAGCTTGGTGTTGAAAATCACCGAAGGGATTATTTTGTTCAGGGTGTTGTACCCGCGGGTGGAACGGCGAGTAGGAGTCTACCCGCCGCCCCACCCGCGGGGTACAAGGCGTTTGGGAGTGTGTTCCCGCGGGCGGAACCATGGGTGGGGGTCCACCCGTGGCCCCACCCGCGGGGTGCATATATGGTGGTGTTTGGGGATTTGTTCCCCGTGATTCTTTTGACTCGGTAATCGATGTTTTGACTTCCCGATGTTCTTTTGTGGAACTATTTGAGTGTCTTCTTGATGTTTCGTATGTCTAGAACTATATGGTAGGATTCCATGTAGGTTTTGGTGTCTGGAATCGTGCTAAGTGTTCAACCTTGTGATTCGTTGAACCATGATGAGTTTGTGTGTTCTTCAGAACTATGTTTAGTTTACCCGTTGTATAAGCATGCTAGTTCGGTGTCATATCTTCGTTGTGATTCGTTGATTGATTCCTATGATGGTGTTGTGTGCGTGGCTGTACCTGGATTGCACGATGAATGGAATGGGACATTAGTCACCAAGGTACGGCAGTGGTCCTGGTGGTGGCCATGACGTGATTATGGAGTTTGTGACCTGTGTGTAAGGTTCACGTATTTCTTGGGAGGCTGTGACCATGTGAGTGATCGGTACCCTCATGTACTATGAAATCGGTGGTATTGTTGGAGATTGTCGAAGTGGGGACGACAGTCCTCGGAGGTATAAGGTTCGACTTTGGAGTACAGGGGTCCCGGAGGTAAAGGTTGGAACTAGCTATAAGGTTGGGGGTAGCCACAAGGTTGGAACTAGGCATTAGGAAGGATTACTGAATTTGTGATGTGTGATGTCACGAAGGCATGTGTTGCCGATGTGTGTTTCTCTATTCGTGATGAGTGATGTCACGAAGGCATGTGTGCCAATGTGAGTCTCTTTATTCTCTTCTGTTGAGCATGTCGGGTGATATTCTACTGAGTGATGGTAGAATACACCTTGAGCCTTTCTTGTGTTATCGTTGTCACTTCTTGATGTGTCTTGGGATGTGTTTCCCCTTATCCTTGTTGTGAGTAATATATAGTCTTGTGGTTGACTTCTATCTTGGACTTTGAACTTATATATACAGTATTCCGTTTCAAAAATGATTTAGTATATACTATCTATGTATGCTACTTGACATGTAATGGTGGGTTACTAACATCATTCACTGACCGGGGCGTCGTCCCATTTATTTATGTGCTTTTAAGGTCCCGTGTAGTGGCGAGCGCAATATGGAGATGGCTAGTGTCGTTCCCTGGACTCTGTTAGTTTTGTTATGGTCCTTTGTGCCTATTGTGATGAACAATAGTTTGTAGTTGGTTTGACCTTGTTAGACTTTTAGACTGTTGATGTTGATGATGTTCTTGCCTGTGTGTTCACCCTAGTGTGGACGTGGCATAACACTCTTCATTTTCTAGTTTTATATAGTTAGACTTCCGCTGTGTTTTGCTTATACTGTGGTTAGACTATCTTGCATATTTAAGTTTAAAATGGCATGGAAATCGGGGGTGTTACAGTTGGTATCAGAGCCTAGGTTTGAGCCTAGGATGCTAGAGTCTAGACTTTTAAGAGGTTAAGTGTGGTTTTGAGACCCTAAGCGACCATAAGTAACTAAGTGTTTAGGACTTAGGACTTCTAGGACGCGCGGTGAGGTTGTGAGTTCTTTTATCGTTCTCTGTTGTGTTGGTTTGAGGTTGGTGAGTGGTCCATACCGAACCTTTCACTTACACTATTGTAAATGACCTTGGCGTTATAAGGGTGGATATCGGTTGGGATGTACACATTGTTCCCACAAGTATGGCTCTGCAATAGGCCCTTAGAATATAGGAGACAAATTTGAAATTTTTGCATGATTGAACTTGTGTGGAGAGTGTGTTCCCTTGAGTTTAATTTTATCCTTTTCTAGGGGTTTTTGCTTCATTAGAATATTCCTTGAATTGCAAAGTACGGCACATGGTTGACACACTTGTTTGATAGCATGAAGGATTTCTCCCACTCCATTAAGCCACGCACTCGTTCCGATCGACCAATTGTTTGATTGAATTTGCATGAAGCATCTTTATCACTTATCCTTCCTTCAGTTGAATTGAAACCTTGCTCGAGGACGAGGAAGAAGTAAAGTGTGGAAATTTGTGATAAGTGTCAAAGATGCTACGTTTTATAGGGTGTTTTGTAGGCTAATTGTGCTTTAATTAGAGTCCTTTATGCCTAATTTGTACTTAAATAGCTTAATTTGATAGAAATTAGGATTAAGGACTAATTCTATTGCCTTTGTAGAAAAATAGCAGAACATTGCCAATTTCAGGGCATTCCGGCAACAGTTCGGTAAATTGATCGTATCTTGAGCTAGAAGTGTCCAAATGAGGTGATTCCAGTGGACATGGTTCAGAAACTTCATGGGCTACAACTTTGGTGAATGCAAGAAAGTTAATTTCGCAAAAACGCGACTCGCAACGTGCGTTGTAAGCGCGTTGTCGGGAAGGCCGAAAGAACAACGAAATCCACAACGCGAGTTGTGATGCCCAGTGCGGAAAAGTCAGATTTTTAGCCTATTTAAAGGCTTGTAAGGGGATCACTTAGAAAACGACTCTTTTTCCCACTCCCTTACCTTTCAATTCAGCACTCTTAGATTAGGTTAGATTAGGGTTTATCTTTTCTTCTCATTTTCTTAGATTAGATTTACTTTCTTTTCTACAATTCATTGTTCAACATTGCTATTGGATTACAAGCATAAAGATTGAAGACTTGGGTAACCACTCTTCCTTGTTCATATTTCATATCTAATTTAAGCTTTGTGATCTTATTAATTGTGACACCCCGCAAATCCAAATTCTATTTAGGGGTTAATTAAGTAATTAATCATAATACAATTGATAATTTATTCTTTAAATTCCTGAAAATTCAATAGTAGAGGACTAGTAATTGACTAGTCAACCCAAGTCAATGAGTTGTACTCTAAGCTTTGTGAATAGTTCCCTTGTTCCCTTACACTTCTTCATCTTAGTAAGGGTAATGAAGACATTTCACCTCATGTTTGCATTCCGAGCTAACCTTGAAGACACCTTTCATTCTTCTCCTAACACACTAAAAATAAAAGCTCTTCCTTCTCTCTAGAATTTAGTTAGCTTTTTCTCAAAGCTAAGTTGCGCATTCCAAGATCTTCCAAGTTTTTCTCCAAGATTCCACCTTTCCTACTCTTGAGCATCTAGGAGGGTAAGATATATGGTCCTTTTGTGTTTTTAGTGTTTTCTAAGGTATCTTTTTCTAAAGATGAAATCTTTATGGTGTTTTGGTGTGTTCTTGAAGTTGAGGTTGAAGGAGAACCTTGTTAAGAACTTTGAGAAGTGTTATAAGTGAAGGTTTTGTCTACAAGGGGTAACCCATGCTTTACAAAATCTATTTTCTTTACCTATATGATGATTTCTTGGATTCTACAAGTGATTTTGCTATAAAATGTGAGTGTTGATGCATTGTCTTGTGAAAAGGCATATCTAGAGCTTGTTATTAGGGTTCTTGTATGCCATTGCTTGGCTATTCCTTTGATTCAAGTCATTTTGTTGTATTTGGTGAGATTTTGGATGTTCTGGACTTTAATTTGAGCTTGGTGTTGAAAATCACCGAAGGGATTATTTTGTTCAGGGTGTTGTACCCGCGGGTGGAACGGCGAGTAGGAGTCTACCCGCCGCCCCACCCGCGGGGTACAAGGCGTTTGGGAGTGTGTTCCCGCGGGCGGAACCATGGGTGGGGGTCCACCCGTGGCCCCACCCGCGGGGTGCATATATGGTGGTGTTTGGGGATTTGTTCCCCGTGATTCTTTTGACTCGGTAATCGATGTTTTGACTTCCCGATGTTCTTTTGTGGAACTATTTGAGTGTCTTCTTGATGTTTCGTATGTCTAGAACTATATGGTAGGATTCCATGTAGGTTTTGGTGTCTGGAATCGTGCTAAGTGTTCAACCTTGTGATTCGTTGAACCATGATGAGTTTGTGTGTTCTTCAGAACTATGTTTAGTTTACCCGTTGTATAAGCATGCTAGTTCGGTGTCATATCTTCGTTGTGATTCGTTGATTGATTCCTATGATGGTGTTGTGTGCGTGGCTGTACCTGGATTGCACGATGAATGGAATGGGACATTAGTCACCAAGGTACGGCAGTGGTCCTGGTGGTGGCCATGACGTGATTATGGAGTTTGTGACCTGTGTGTAAGGTTCACGTATTTCTTGGGAGGCTGTGACCATGTGAGTGATCGGTACCCTCATGTACTATGAAATCGGTGGTATTGTTGGAGATTGTCGAAGTGGGGACGACAGTCCTCGGAGGTATAAGGTTCGACTTTGGAGTACAGGGGTCCCGGAGGTAAAGGTTGGAACTAGCTATAAGGTTGGGGGTAGCCACAAGGTTGGAACTAGGCATTAGGAAGGATTACTGAATTTGTGATGTGTGATGTCACGAAGGCATGTGTTGCCGATGTGTGTTTCTCTATTCGTGATGAGTGATGTCACGAAGGCATGTGTGCCAATGTGAGTCTCTTTATTCTCTTCTGTTGAGCATGTCGGGTGATATTCTACTGAGTGATGGTAGAATACACCTTGAGCCTTTCTTGTGTTATCGTTGTCACTTCTTGATGTGTCTTGGGATGTGTTTCCCCTTATCCTTGTTGTGAGTAATATATAGTCTTGTGGTTGACTTCTATCTTGGACTTTGAACTTATATATACAGTATTCCGTTTCAAAAATGATTTAGTATATACTATCTATGTATGCTACTTGACATGTAATGGTGGGTTACTAACATCATTCACTGACCGGGCGTCGTCCCATTTATTTATGTGCTTTTAAGGTCCCGTGTAGTGGCGAGCGCAATATGGAGATGGCTAGTGTCGTTCCCTGGACTCTGTTAGTTTTGTTATGGTCCTTTGTGCCTATTGTGATGAACAATAGTTTGTAGTTGGTTTGACCTTGTTAGACTTTTAGACTGTTGATGTTGATGATGTTCTTGCCTGTGTGTTCACCCTAGTGTGGACGTGGCATAACACTCTTCATTTTCTAGTTTTATATAGTTAGACTTCCGCTGTGTTTTGCTTATACTGTGGTTAGACTATCTTGCATATTTAAGTTTAAAATGGCATGGAAATCGGGGGTGTTACATTTGGTATCAGAGCCTAGGTTTGAGCCTAGGATGCTAGAGTCTAGACTTTTAAGAGGTTAAGTGTGGTTTTGAGACCCTAAGCGACCATAAGTAACTAAGTGTTTAGGACTTAGGACTTCTAGGACGCGCGGTGAGGTTGTGAGTTCTTTTATCGTTCTCTGTTGTGTTGGTTTGAGGTTGGTGAGTGGTCCATACCGAACCTTTCACTTACACTATTGTAAATGACCTTGGCGTTATAAGGGTGGATATCGGTTGGGATGTACACATTGTTCCCACAAGTATGGCTCTGCAATAGGCCCTTAGAATATAGGAGACAAATTTGAAATTTTTGCATGATTGAACTTGTGTGGAGAGTGTGTTCCCTTGAGTTTAATTTTATCCTTTTCTAGGGGTTTTTGCTTCATTAGAATATTCCTTGAATTGCAAAGTACGGCACATGGTTGACACACTTGTTTGATAGCATGAAGGATTTCTCCCACTCCATTAAGCCACGCACTCGTTCCGATCGACCAATTGTTTGATTGAATTTGCATGAAGCATCTTTATCACTTATCCTTCCTTCAGTTGAATTGAAACCTTGCTCGAGGACGAGGAAGAAGTAAAGTGTGGAAATTTGTGATAAGTGTCAAAGATGCTACGTTTTATAGGGTGTTTTGTAGGCTAATTGTGCTTTAATTAGAGTCCTTTATGCCTAATTTGTACTTAAATAGCTTAATTTGATAGAAATTAGGATTAAGGACTAATTCTATTGCCTTTGTAGAAAAATAGCAGAACATTGCCAATTTCAGGGCATTCCGGCAACAGTTCGGTAAATTGATCGTATCTTGAGCTAGAAGTGTCCAAATGAGGTGATTCCAGTGGACATGGTTCAGAAACTTCATGGGCTACAACTTTGGTGAATGCAAGAAAGTTAATTTCGCAAAAACGCGACTCGCAACGTGCGTTGTAAGCGCGTTGTCGGGAAGGCCGAAAGAACAACGAAATCCACAACGCGAGTTGTGATGCCCAGTGCGGAAAAGTCAGATTTTTAGCCTATTTAAAGGCTTGTAAGGGGATCACTTAGAAAACGACTCTTTTTCCCACTCCCTTACCTTTCAATTCAGCACTCTTAGATTAGGTTAGATTAGGGTTTATCTTTTCTTCTCATTTTCTTAGATTAGATTTACTTTCTTTTCTACAATTCATTGTTCAACATTGCTATTGGATTACAAGCATAAAGATTGAAGACTTGGGTAACCACTCTTCCTTGTTCATATTTCATATCTAATTTAAGCTTTGTGATCTTATTAATTGTGACACCCCGCAAATCCAAATTCTATTTAGGGGTTAATTAAGTAATTAATCATAATACAATTGATAATTTATTCTTTAAATTCCTGAAAATTCAATAGTAGAGGACTAGTAATTGACTAGTCAACCCAAGTCAATGAGTTGTACTCTAAGCTTTGTGAATAGTTCCCTTGTTCCCTTACACTTCTTCATCTTAGTAAGGGTAATGAAGACATTTCACCTCATGTTTGCATTCCGAGCTAACCTTGAAGACACCTTTCATTCTTCTCCTAACACACTAAAAATAAAAGCTCTTCCTTCTCTCTAGAATTTAGTTAGCTTTTTCTCAAAGCTAAGTTGCGCATTCCAAGATCTTCCAAGTTTTTCTCCAAGATTCCACCTTTCCTACTCTTGAGCATCTAGGAGGGTAAGATATATGGTCCTTTTGTGTTTTTAGTGTTTTCTAAGGTATCTTTTTCTAAAGATGAAATCTTTATGGTGTTTTGGTGTGTTCTTGAAGTTGAGGTTGAAGGAGAACCTTGTTAAGAACTTTGAGAAGTGTTATAAGTGAAGGTTTTGTCTACAAGAGGTAACCCATGCTTTACAAAATCTATTTTCTTTACCTATATGATGATTTCTTGGATTCTACAAGTGATTTTGCTATAAAATGTGAGTGTTGATGCATTGTCTTGTGAAAAGGCATATCTAGAGCTTGTTATTAGGGTTCTTGTATGCCATTGCTTGGCTATTCCTTTGATTCAAGTCATTTTGTTGTATTTGGTGAGATTTTGGATGTTCTGGACTTTAATTTGAGCTTGGTGTTGAAAATCACCGAAGGGATTATTTTGTTCAGGGTGTTGTACCCGCGGGTGGAACGGCGAGTAGGAGTCTACCCGCCGCCCCACCCGCGGGGTACAAGGCGTTTGGGAGTGTGTTCCCGCGGGCGGAACCATGGGTGGGGGTCCACCCGTGGCCCCACCCGCGGGGTGCATATATGGTGGTGTTTGGGGATTTGTTCCCCGTGATTCTTTTGACTCGGTAATCGATGTTTTGACTTCCCGATGTTCTTTTGTGGAACTATTTGAGTGTCTTCTTGATGTTTCGTATGTCTAGAACTATATGGTAGGTGTAACACCCCGTGTTACGGCCTTCAATCCCAGATTAATTATTTAATTAATTCCTTTAATAATAATTAAAAATGGATTTAATTTGGCTAGGATTCCCTTTAATTAATTAATGTGGTCCACCATGGATCGTGGACCCTTGCCTAAACTAGAGTCTTAAACCTATTTGGAATAAAGTGAGTAAACCTTTTTACTAATCATATTGTAATTAGGAGTCATAGACCTAATTATTTATTAGGAATGAAGAATGTAGGCATTTACTATTCAGATTATGATTAGGATTCCCTTTAATTAATTAATATGGTCCACTAGGGACCATGGACCCTTATCCCTAAACCAAGTCCTTAGTCCTATAAGGAATAGAATTAGTAAACACATACCATTCAGACCATAATTAGGACTCCTAAATATATATATCAGGACATAGGAGGCACCTAGAAGTCACACCACAATAAATAGCACCACACAAGAATTCCCAAAGGACTCCCCACCACCAAGCCTAGGGAGATCAAACGGATGGAAATCTTAGGGAAGAACCTTAATAGACAAGGGAGGATTAATTAAGGCTAAGAGGTAACCCATGTCTTAACAAAACCTATTTTCTTTGCTATAATTATCTTCTTTGGCTTCTTCTCTACGCTAGTGTCATGATGAATTGTTTATAATATTGATGATATGATCTTGATAATTGATGGGATAATTTAATGTGGGATCTTGATGATCTTGATGATGATAAGAGGTTCTTGATGATTATGTGATGTTCTTGATAAATCTTGATGTTTCTTGTTGTTAAAAGATGAACTATGATCTTGATTATTTAAATATGATTAGAGCCATAGGATGAATCGTGAAATTCATATTGTGGTATTCTTGATATATTTGGGTGGGAATTCGCATGTTCGGGTGTTAATTATGCTTAGAAAGCATGATTGGATATGTGATATTTGATTCTTGCTTTTGATCCGTTAATTGCCTACGTGGTGTCATCAATTGCGTTTAAAAGTGTCTAAGCATGGTTTCGGGTTCCACAAAGGATCCCGGGATGTTTATTGTGATAATAAGTTAGTGGGGGGTAGGTGGGGGTAGGGGAAACCCGCCACCTACCCGCTGCCCCATTCGGGCGTCGCCGGCAGCGGGCAGCCGGCGGGCAAGCGATCGCCCGCCGGGCACCCACTGCCCGGTTTCTCGCCGCCGGCGGGTGGTCCTCCACCCGCCGACCACCCGTTGGTTTTCCCACATCGGGATGGTGGTTTCCTCCGTTTGATATTTCCCCGACCCTCGTGGTGTCCCAACGGACTCCGTTTATCGTGCCTAAAGTCTAGTTGGATGTTTCGGGTACCATTCGTTGGATAAATGAGTCTTATATATATATCGCATGCTAGTTGAATTGGTATCCCGTTGGCCTAGGTGAAAGAAGTATGAACCCCTTAGGATTATTCCTAGTATGTGGATGACCACGCATAGGTTTCTATATACGTTTTCTCCCCTTTCTCAATGTGTTAATATGGGTTGCATGTGCTTGCTATGTGTTATATGTGCATGATACCCCAATTTGGTTGCGATCAAATTGGTTATTCCTGAGCTGCGGTTCAGAAGCTGGCTGCGGTCAGATTTACACTCTCGGGCTGCGGTCCACCGTTTGGTTGCGATCAAACGTTTTACATGAGCTGCGGTTCATATTCCTGGCTGCGGTCAGATGATCACATTTGGGCTGCGGTCCACCGTTTGGTTGCGATCAAACGTTTTACTTGAGCTGCGGTTCATATTCCTGGCTGCGGTCAGATGACTATTCTTGGGCTGCGGTCCACTGTTTGGTTGCGATCAAACATTATGATGAGCTGCGGTTCATCGGTCAGTTGCGATTGACCCCTTTGTATTGCGATATGAGGCAGGGTGCTGCGGGGCCGTGTCAGAGCTATGTGCGCTAACCCTCATGTATGGGCATGCGATTGGTCCTGTGGCGCCAACAAAGCGTGCTTGTGTGATGAGTTGAATGATGATATACATGAGATGACGTGAATCCGTGACCATAGGATATATGCTAGTATATTTACATGCTTGGTTACAACTGTTGAATGTGCCTATCCCATAGGATATATGCTAGTGTCTTTACATGCTTGGTTATAACTTTTGAATGTGCTTGTCCCTATTTGTCGAGTCTATTCCGGTTTTGAAACTAGAGTTTCCTAGGATATATCTTCCTGCTTCAAAATGAATTTTCTTATATCTATATCTATATATATATACTTATACGGTATTTCAACGCGTTAGAGTGGGTTATCGGCATCATTCGCTGAACATATATATTTGGCTTTCAGGTACAGCTGATTAGTTCCCAGAGCGCACTAGAAGAGCTTGGAGTAGATAGATAGTTTTCCTTTTTGGCCTGCGTGCCACAATGATGTATCGAGGATAGTTAGTTTGTTTAGCCTGTGCATCTGAGTTCTCCAGCTCAGATGTGGCATAGCACCCCGTACTCTTATGTTTAGAAATACTCTATTTTGAGATTTAATGAGAATTTACCTTTATTATATATGTTTTAAAAGTTTCAAAATTTCGGGGTGTTACAGTTGGTATCCGAGCCTAAGTTTGACTATAGGATAAGATTCTTAAGACCAGACTTTAGGACATTAGGCTTGAACTCTAGGTATTTATGAACATAAGATTCAGGAATCTTAGGACGCATGGTGAGATTGCGAGCCTACCTATCATCACATAACCGCCCCTCACTTTATCCCTCATTAATTTAAAGAATTTCCCCCTTCGCTTATCACATCAAGGTAAGGGTACAACACACTAACTCTTTATTCGACATGCTTGCCCTAGAAATTTGTGATGTCCTTGCATGCCTTTACCTACTTTGTTGCTTATCACTCTTTGATTATCATACTTGTTTATTTGCTTAAACATATGTTCCTAATTGATTTTAGACCAAGTTAGGAACCGCATATTATTACTCAACTATTTGATCAAACATGCGTTATTTGGATGTCTGTTGCTTGATAAAGTATTTTGGGACTTGCAATTAGTAATGTTATTCGGCTTATAAGAGCTCACTTGTCCTAACCATAATTGACCAATATAGTTAACTCACTAATAGCCCAATAAGTACTTACATAAGTTTGCATGAAATTTTGGGGAACATAGCTTTAATTAGGAAGGGGAAGAATGGGGTGTGTGAACCTTATGATGTCTACCGTGTCCCTTGTTAATGTCATTATAATGTGATTTCCTAAGATTTTCCATGCATTTAAATCCATTTTATTGTTCATATAAGAATGAAATTGTTTGGCCTTAAATCTGTGTATTCTCGGGACTTTCCCGAAGTGATTCCTTCTTCACAGTCACGTTCTAGTGGGGCCTTGGCAGGAGGTCGACCACCCACCACGTGCCCACTGCCACGTTCCAGTGGGGACTTGACAGGCGGTCGACCCCCCACCTCACGCCCACTGGTACGGTATGTTTTCTTGATATCTCGTTTTATTGACCTGTTGTGAATTTGTGTGTCTTCCTTAATACTTCTTATGTGTTTAACATGTAAATAACAATCTAATGCTTGAACATAAGAGTCGAATTATCTTCCTAATTGATTTGTTTATAAGTTACATAGAAATTATAGGGACTAATTCTACTTCTAGAGATCTAAAATCTCGGGTACATTGCGTATTAAGTTTCAACCCGAAAGACAATATGAGTGAGACCGGGAGAAACCCGTGGAACCTAAACCAAGTGGTCATCTAGAAACTATCCTTGGAAAAATTATATTTCATCCCCCAAACTATCTTAAAACTATCCCTCTAGACTTTGGTCCATGTTGCATAATAGACCACAAGCCTCCAATGCCTTGTGTAGAACCCTTGACCACTGTGATAAGGACCCCCCCCCCCCCCCCCCCCCCCTAAACAAACATTTACACATAAATATGTATATCACTACTATTCTAACTACATTCCCCTAAAAACTCTATTATATATATACATATATACGTTCCTAAAGTATATAGTAAACCACAATTACATTTGTATGCTACACCTGCACGCAAATTATTATTATTATTATTATTATTATTATTATTATTATTATTATTATTATTATTACTATTATTACTATTATCATTATTATTATTATTATTATTATTATTATTATTATTATTATTATTATTATTACTATTATTATTATTATTATTATTATTACTATTATTATTATTATTATTATTATTATTATCATTATTATTATTATTATTACTATTATTATTACTATTATTATTATCTTCATTATAATTACACTCTAACCCTAGTCACCTTGCCTAAACCTAAGTCTTCCATGGTTGCGTCATATACGGTACACCCCTATATGCCTATATATTCACATATATATAGACTTGTGAACCCATAGAACATCCTCCCTTATTCATACATATTCATATAAATTGTTACAGTCATATTATATACAATAATATCCCTTAGCCCCAAAACCATGCACATGTACCCTAGCCATGATAATCTTATATGCATCTATGAGTCTGCACTTAACATATCCTAACCCTAAAATACCATTCCATACAAATTACATCACTCCTGTACACACATATCCTGAGATAGCCCTAATTCTACATTTCCCCCTCGCATGACCTCCCTGTTACCACCCCTACCATCCCTAGGTAATTAAAAACTTTAGTCTCATCATCAGGTCACCAATTGATTTAGGAATTAGCAATCAACGATCTTCAATCCTAAGTTGTTTAGGTATCCTGGGCTCCTAGAGGTAAGATTTATGCCTACCTAAAATTTATTTACCACCGGGATAGAACTAATTTTCCTAAGTAATTGTGCGGTCAAATTTTATTAAGATTTCTCAAGATAAACCTTTTAGTATTTGAGAACCTATGCTATTTTACTCGTAAATATTAAAGGATGTTTGTATGCGAATTGCATATCCCAATTATAGGTGGAAATTTATATTTTCATATGTAATACACATAGTCGGCACGTTTATGTCAAAACACACACTTACACGCATTCATGTATATACACAAAGCATGTTAGACAAAACTATATGTTATAAGGCATCCCACTATGCATATATACAATATTATTAATTACGAGCAATCTGCATACAAGCACCAATACTTGTTATGTGATTACCCACCATTATCCATGGTATGCAAAATAAAGATACTAATTCTACTGTCTCCCCAGAACTTATTTACCACATGAGAAGCAAGAGCCTCCCTCCTAAACTACTAAAAACCCTTCCTCAAAATCTGATCTCTCGCTATTTGAATAATTGTGATATGATCTATGACTTTCCTTAATTTATATAACAATCATTTGATTATGACACGACATTGAGTACACGAATTTAATTGTTAATCATGCACTAGTTTAACATGTTGAATAATACATACGTGTGTTTTATCATTTCCATAAGACTAGTTATTATTTAACAACTTGAAATATGTACATATGTGCTTTATAATAATTATGTGACTATCCGAATCTGCACACACGTAGTATTTGCCTCTTAAATAGGTACATAAATAAACAATCGGTGCAACTTGTGATCCTATGTGTTAAATCATTATAAAATTAATTACACAATGAACATGCCATGTGTAAAACTTCTATGTTATGTTATCATTCATCCATAAAATTAACATAATGTGAGTTGCATATTCATAATCTTATTATTTGATGCATTTTGCTAGCACAATAGTTAGGCTTAAACCCAGTAAATTTATATGTGTATATGTATATATCTCCCGTATAATATTTTCTTTATACTAATTCGGGTTCTTTACCCCAAAATGATTTCTAAGCTTCGGGGACGAAGCTTCTTGTAAGGGGGGGGGGGGGGGGGGGGAGAGTGTAACACCCCGTGTTACGGCCTTCAATCCCGGATTAATTGTTTAATTAATTCCTTTAATAATAACTAAAAAGGGATTTAATTTGGCTAGGATTCCCTTTAATTAATTAATGTGGTCCACCATGGATCGTGGACCCTTGCCTAAACTAGAGTCTTAAGCCTATTAGGAATAAAGTGAGTAAACCTTTTTACTAATCAGATTCTAATTAGGAGTCATAGACCTAATTATTTATTAGGAATGAAGAAAGTAGGCCTTTACTATTCAGATTGTGATTAGGATTCCCTTTAATTAATTAATATGGTCCACTAGGGACCATGGACCCTTATCCCTAAACCAAGTCCTTAGTCTTATAAGGAATAGAATTAGTAAACACATACCATTCAGACCATAATTAGGACTCTTAGATATATATATATATATATATATATATATATATATATATATATATATATATATATATATATATATATATATATATATATATATATATATATATAAGGACATAGGAGGCACCTAGAAGTCACACCACAATAAATAGCACCACACAAGAATTCCCAAAGGACTCCCCACCACCAAGCCTAGGGAGATCAAACGGATGGAAATCTTAGGGAAGAACCTTAATAGCCAAGGGAGGATTAATTAAGTCTAAGAGGTAACCCATGTCTTAACAAAACCTATTTTCTTTGCTATAATTATCTTCTTTGACTTCTTCTCTACGCTAGTGTCGTGATGAATCGTTTATAATATTGATGATATGATCTTGATAATTGATGGGATAATTTTATGTGGGATCTTGATGTCTTGATGATGATAAGAGGTTCTTGATGATTATGTGATGTTCTTGATATATTTTGATGTTTCTTGTTGTTAAAAGATGAACTATGATCGTGAATATTTAAATATGATTAGAGCCATAGGATGAATCGTGAAATTAATATTGTGGTATTCTTGATATATTTGGGTGGGAATTCTCATGTTCGGGTGTTAATTATGCTTAGAAAGCAAGATAGGAAATGTGATATTTGATCCTTGCTTTTGATCCGTTAATTGCCTACGTGGTGTCATCAATTGCGTTTAAAAGTGTCTAAGCATGGTTTTGGGTTCCACAAAGGATCCCGAGACGTTGATTGTGATAATAAGTCAGTGGGGTGGGTGGGGGTAGGGGAAACCCGCCACCTACCCACTGCCCCATTCGGGCATCGCCGGCAGCGGGCAACCCGCCGGGCACCCGCTGCCCGGTTTCTCGCTGCCGGCGGGTGGTCCTCCACCCGCCGACCACCCGCTGGTTTTCCCACATCGGGATGGTGGTTTCCTCCGTTTGATGTTTCCCCGACCCTCGTGGTGTCCGAACGGACTCCTTTATCGTGCGAAAAGTCTAGCTTGATGTTTCGGGTACCATTCGTATGATAAATGAGTCTTATATATATATATCGCATGCTAGTTGAATTGGTATCCCGTTAGCCTAGGTGAAAGAAGTGTGAACCCCTTAGGATTATTCCTCGTATGTGGATGACCACGCATAGGTTTCATTATACGTTTTCTCCCCCTTCCCAATGTGTTAATATGGGTTGCCTGTGCTTGCTATGTGTTATGTGTGCATGATACCCCAATTTGGTTGCGATCAAATTGGTTATTCCTGAGCTGCGGTTCAGAAGCTGGCTGCGGTCAGATTTACACTCTCGAGCTGCGGTTCATATTCCTGGCTGCGGTCAGATGATCACTTTTGGGCTGCGGTCCACCGTTTGGTTGTGATCAAACATTTTACATGAGCTGCGGTTCATATTCCTGGCTGCGGTCAGATGACTACTCTTGGGCTGCGGTCCACTGTTTGGTTGCGATCAAACATTATGATGAGCTGCGGTTCATCGGTCGGTTGCGATCGACCCCTTTGTATTGCGATACGAGGCAGGGTGCTGTGGGGCCGTGTCAGAACTATATGCGCTGACCCTCATGTATGGGCATGCGATTGGTCCTGTGGCGCCAACAAAGTGTGCTTGTGTGATGAGTTGAATGATGATATACATGAGATGAAGTGAATCTATGACCATAGGATATATGCTAGTATCTTTACATGCTTGGTTACAACTGTTGAATGTGCCTATCCCATAGGATATATGCTAGTGTCTTTACATGCTTGGTTATAACTGTTGAATGTGCTTGTCCCTATTTATCGAGTCTATTCCGATTTTGAAACTATAGTTTCCTAGGATATATCTTCCTGCTTCAAAATGACTTTTCTTATATCTATATATATATATATATATATATATATATATATATACTTATACGGTATTTCAACACGTTAGAATGGGTTACCGGCATCATTCGCTGAACAGATATATTTGGCTTTCAGGTACAGCTGATTAGTTCCCAGAGCGCGCTAGAAGAGCTTGGAGTAGATAGATAGTTTTCCTTTTTGTCCTGCGTGCCACAATGATGTATCGAGGATAGTTAGTTAGTTTAGCCTGTGCATCTGAGTTCTCCAGCTCAGATGTGGCATAGCACCCTGTACTCTTATGTTTAGAAATACTCTATTTTGGGATTTAATGAGAATTTACCTTTATTATATAAGTTTTAAAAGTTTCAAAATTTTGGGCTGTTACAGAATTCATCTTCTTGGTTTTCTTCTGGTGGGTTTGCGTGGTCCTTGTCCCCTGGAGCCATGTTTCCTTCCTCGTGGTTGATTTCGCTCTCGAGTTCGGCCTGGGTGCGGCTTATGACGAACACCTTTCCGGGGGCACCGTAGTTTCCTTTATGATTCGTGTTGGCCCGTGGTGGTGGGGCGTGATTTCTGGGGTTGAGCGCATTGGAAGGCCTTGTGCCCTTCTTCCCCGCAGTTGAAGCATCGCCAGGGGTTGCCCATGCAATCTCTGACCCTATGGCTTCTGTTGGACTTTGGGCAATGGAAGCTCCTTGTGTTAGTTTCGTTGTTTCCATGGGGTGGCCTCTGGCCGACTGGATTGCTTGATCTCGTGTTGGCGTCGTTCCTCGTTCTTTTCATAGGTGGTGCTCCACCTCCTTTTTCCTTTTTCGAATCTGTTCCTGAACCCCACGTTGCAGCAATTGGATCCGATAGAGATTTGCGGCACTGGAGTAAGCCTCGTTGAGGGTCCGGGGTTTGCTTACTATTAGTGTTTTTCGGGCTTCGAAGTTGAGACCCGCTACAAACCTCTCTATTTTGGTTGCCTCCGTGGGGACTAGTTCTGGTGCAAAGCGTGCTAGCTCGAGGAACCGTTTATGGTATTCCATGACGGTAGACGTTCCTTGTTTCAAGTGGAGGAACTCTTTGTGCATGGATGCCTTGACGTGTGTTGGATAGAATCGTTCTCGTAGTCGTGTTTTGAGCTTTTCCCAGTCGAATCCTGTTTCCTGTCTGTAAGTAGGCCCTTCGTGGATCCACCAAAGGTCTGCCTCGTGTCCGAAATAGAATGAGGCTATCTCTACACGACGTTCCTCTGGGCATTCTACCAACCCTAGAATCTTGTCTAAGGTCCGGATCCATTCTTCGAGGATTACGAGATCTTCTTCTCCTGAGAACGTGGGTGGCCGATGATTTGAAACTTGTCGGGCGACTTCCGAGTTCATGTTTGATGGAGGTGGTGGGGGTCTGTTGTTGCGGAGAGCTACGTCGCTTAGTGTCTGTGCGACTTGTGTTAGTTGCTGTAGGGTTTGAGTTAGGGGATCGTGTGTGGTGGATTCCGAGGTCCTTGATTGTCTTCGGTTAGGTGCCATGCTACTGTTTACTGGGCCAATGTTTATAGTAATGTCGAGTTAGAGTTTTGTACCCTTACCTTGGTGCGATAAGCGGAGGGGAAGTTCTTTTAATTTAAACAAGAGTGAGGGGGGGTATGTGATGGTGGCTATGCTCACAATCTCACAACGCGTCGTAAGTCTCCTATGAACTTAAATACTTCGAGTTTAAGCCTATTGTCCTAAGGTCCTTGTCTTAAGAGTCTGATCCTAGGGTTAAACTTAGGCTCTGATACCAACTGTAACACCCCGAAATTTTAAAACTTTTGAGACTAATATAATAAATGTAAATTCTCATTAAATCCCAAAACATAACATAAGAGTACGGGGTGTTATGCCACACCTGAGCTAGAGAACTCAGGCGCACAGGCTAACAACTAATATCCTCAATAATGTCAATACATAAGCATGGCACGCAGGCCGAAAGGGAAACTATCTACTCTACGCTCCGAATCTCTAGCGCGCTCCAGTGTCTACTCATCTGCGCCTGAAAGCCAAATATATCTGTTCAGCGAGAGATGCTAGTAACCCACTCCAACGCATTGAAATACATTATATATATATATATATATATATATATATATATATATATATATATATAGATATAGATATACGAAAACCATTTTGAAGCAGGAAGATATATACTTAAGAGACAGTAGTTTAAAACCAAGAATAGACTCGACAGATAGGGATAAGCACATTCAACAGTTATAACCAAGCATACAAAGATACTAGCATATATCCAATAGTCACAGATTCACTTCATCTCATTCATATTATCGTTCCAATTCGTATCTCATCACATACAAGCACACTTTGGTGGCACCACAGCACCAATTGCATGCCCATACATGAGGGTTAGCGCATATAGCTCTGACACGGCCCCGCAGCACCCTACCTCGTATCGCAATACGAAGGGGTCGATCGCAACCGACCGATGAACCGCAGCTCATCATAATGTTTGATCGCAACCAAACAGTGGACCGCAGTCCAAGAGTAGTCATCTGACCGCAGCCAGGAATATGAACCGCAGCTCATGTAAAACGTTTGATCGCAACCAAACGGTGGACCACAGCCCAAAAGTGATCATCTGACCGCAGACAGGAATATGAACCGCAGCTCATGTAAAACGTTTGATCGCAACCAAACAGTGGACCGCAGCCCGAGTGTGTAATTCTGACCGCAGCCAACTTCTGTACCGCAGCTCAGGAATAACCAATTTGATCGCAACCAAATTGGGGTATCATGCACACATAACACGTAGCAAGCACATGAAATCCCATATTAACACATTGGGAAAGGGGAGAAAACCTATAACGAAACCTATGCGTGGTCATCCACATACTAGGAATAATCCTAAGGGGTTCATACTTCCTTTACCTAGGCCAACGGGATACCAATTCACTAGCATTCGATATATAAGACTCATTTATCCTACGAACGGTACTCGAAACATCAAACTAGACTTAGGCACGATTAAGGGATTCCGTTGGGACACCACGAGGGTCGGGGAAACATCAAACGGGGAAGCCGGAGTCCCGAGGTGGACAATTTCCAGCGGGTAGCCGGTGGGTGGAAGGCCACCCGCCAGCTGCCCGCCAGCGACGCCCTTCTCGGGAAGCGGGTCCCCCCTACCCCCACCTACCCCCCCACTGACTCTTTATCAAAATAAACGTCCCAGGATCCGTGGTGGAACCCGAAACCATGCTTAGACGCTTTTAAACGTAATTGATGACACCACGTAGACAATTAACGGATCAAAAGCAAGAATCATATAGCACATATCCTATCAAGACTTCTAAATATAATCAACACCCGAACATGTGGAATCCCACCCAATTACATCAAGAATAACACAATATGAAATTCCCATTTTTAACCTAGGGCTCTAATCATAATAAAATCATAGTTTATCTTTTAATTGCCAAAACATCAAGATTCATCAAGAACATCACATAATTATCAAGAACCTCTTAACACCATCAAGATCATCAAGATCGCATATAAAATCATCTCACAATCATCAAGAACATATCATCAATATCATAAACGATTCATCAAGACACAAGTATTGAGAGGAGGCCAAGGAAGATAATTATAGCAAGGAAAATAGGTTTTGTTGAGACATGGGTTACCTCTTAGCCTTAATTAATTTCCTAGGCTATGAAAGGTCTTTCTTTAAGATTCCTTCTTTCTTGATTCCTCCTAGAGGGGATTCTTGGAACTTCTTGTGTGGTGAGAGATTAATGTGGTGTGGGTTTTAGGTGCCTCCTATGCCCCCTATTTATATACCTAAGAGTCCCTAATTAGGGCTAGTTCTATTCCTTCTAGGACTAGGGGATTGGGTTTAGGGATAACGGCCCATGGACTATGTTGGGCCTTTTCCTAATTAATTAGTGGATTTTAGTCCTTTCTTTTGGGTAAATGATTAAATGATTAATTGGTTTTAGGGGCCGTAACACGGGGTGTTACAAGGGTGGTTACAAGAGATTTGCCAGTTATCCTAAACTGAATTCATCTTCTTGGTTTTCTTCTGGTGGGTTTGCGTGGTCCTCGTCCCCTGGAGCCATGTTTCCTTCCTCGTGGTTGATTTCGCTCTCGAGTTCGGCCTGGGTGCGGCTTATGACGAACACCTTTCCGGGGGCACCGTAGTTTCTTGATGATTCGTGCCCCCGTGTTGGCCCGTGGTGGTGGGGCGTGATTTCTGGGGTTGAGCGCATTGGAAGGCCTTGTGCCCTTCTTCCCCGCAGTTAAAGCATCGCCAGGGGTTGCCCATGCAATCTCTGCCCCTGTCGCTTCTGTTGCACTTTGGGCAAGGGAAGCTCCTTGTGTTAGTTTCGTTTTTTCTTAGGGGTGGCCTCTGGCCGACTAGATTGCTTGATCTCGTGTTGGCGTCGTTCCTCATTCTTTTCATAGGTGGTGCTCCACCTCCTGTGTTCCATTTTCGAATCTGTTCCTGAACCCCACATTGCAGCAATTGGATCCGATAGAGATTTGCAGCACTGGAGTAAGCCTCGTTGAGGGTCCGGGGTCTGCTTACTATTAGTGCTTTTCGGGCTTCGAAGTTGAGACCCGCTACAAACCTCTCTATTTTGGTTGCCTCCGTGGGGACTAGTTCTGGTGCGAAGCGTGCTAGCTTGAGGAACCGTTTATGGTATTCCTTGACGGTAGCCGTTCCTTGTTTCAAGTGGAGGAACTCTTCGTGCATGGATGCCTTGACGTGTGTTGGATAGAATCGTTCTCGTAGTCATGTTTTGAGGTTTTCCCAGTCGAATCTTGGTTCTTGTCTGTAAGTAGGCCCTTCGTGGATCCACCAAAGGTCTGCCTCGTGTCCGAAATAGAATGAGGCTATCTCTACACGACGTTCCTCTGGGCATTCTACCAACCCTAGAATCTTGTCTAAGGTCCGGATCCATTCTTCGAGGATTATGGGATCTTCTTCTCCTGAGAACGAGGGTGGTATGTGGAGGGGGTCTGTTGTTGCGGAGTTCGTGTTCGTGTTCTGAGGGGGTCTCCATTCTTCGACTTCTGAGTTCGTGTTTGATGGAGGTGGAGGGGGTCTGTTGTTGCGGAGAGCTACGTCGCTTAGTGTCTGGGCGACTTGTGTTAGTTTCTGTAGGGTTTGAGTCAGGGGATCGTGTGTGGTGGGTTCCGGGGTCCTTGATTGTCTTCGGTTCGGTGCCATGCTGCTGTTTACTGGGCCAATGTTTATAGTAATGTCGAGTTAGAGTTTTGTACCCTTACCTTGGTGCGATAAGCGAAGGGGAAGTTCTTTTAATTTAAACAAGAGCGAGGGGGGGGGGGTATGTGATGGTTGTTATGCTCACAATCTCACCACGCGTCTTAAGTCTCCTGAGTCCTATGTACTTAAGTACTTCGAGTTTAAGCCTATTGTCCTAAGGTCCTTGTCTTAAGAGTCTGATCCTAGGGTCAAACATAGGCTCTGATACCAACTGTAACACCCCGAAATTTTAAAACTTTTGAGACTAATATAATGAAGGTAAATTCTCATTAAATCCCAAAACCTAACATAAGAGTACGGGGTGCTATGCCACACCTGAGCTAGAGAACTCAGGCGCACAGGCTAACAACTAATATCCTCAATAATGTCAATACATAAGCATGGCACGTAGGCCGAAAGGGAAACTATCTACTCAACGCTCCGAATCTCTAGCGCGCTCCAGTGTCTACTCATCTGTGCCTGAAAGCCAAATATATCTGTTCAGCGAGAGATGCTGGTAACCCACTCCAACGCGTTGAAATACATTATATATATATATATATATATATATATATATATATATATATATATATATATATATATATATATATATATATATATAGATATAGATATACAAAAACCATTTTGAAGCAGGAAGATATATACTTAAGAGACAGTAATTTAAAACCAAGAATAGACTCGACAGATAGGGATAAGCACATTCAACAGTTATAACCAAGCATACAAAGATACTAGCATATATCCTATGGTCACCGATTCACTTCATCTCATTCATATTATCATTCCAATTCGTATCTCATCACACACAAGCACACTTTGGGGGCGCCACAGGACCAATTGCATGTCCATACATGAGCGTCAGCGCATATAGCTCTAACATGGCCCCGCAGCACCCTGCCTCGTATCGCAATACGAAGGGGTCGATCGCAACCGACCGATGAACCGCAGCTCATCATAATGTTTGATCGCAACCAAACAGTGGACCACAGCCCAAGAGTAGTCATCTGACCGCAGCCAGGAATATGAACCGCAGCTCATGTAAAACGTTTGATCGCAACCAAACGGTGGACCGTAGCCCAAAAGTGATCATCTGACCGCAGACAGGAATATGAACCGCAGCTCATGTAAAACGTTTGATCGCAACCAAACAGTAGACCGCAGCCCGAGAGTGTAATTCTGACCGCAGCCAGCTTCTGAACCGCAGCTCAGGAATAACCAATTTGATCGCAACCAAATTGGGGTATCATGCACACATAACACGTAGCAAGTGCATGCAATCCCATATTAACACATTGGGAAAGAGGAGAAAACATATAACGAAACCTATGCGTGGTCATCCACATACTAGGAAGAATCCTAAGGGGTTCATACTTCCTTTACCTTGGCCAACGGGATACCAATTCACTAGCATGCGATATATAAGACTCATTTATACTACGAACGGTACCCGAAACATCAAACTAGACTTAGGCACGATTAACGGAGTCCGTTGGGACACCACGAGGGTCGGGGAAACATCAAACGGGGAAGCCGGAGTCCCGAGGTGGACAATTTCCAGCTGGTAACCGGTGGGTGGAAGGCCACCCACCGGCTGCCCGCCGTCAACCAGTCTCCGGGCAGCGGGTGCCCGGCGGGCAGTCGCCTGCCCGCTATCGGCGACGCCCTTCTCGGGCAGCAGGTAGGTGGCGGGTCCCCCTACCCCCACCTACTCCCCACTGACTCTTTATCAAAATAAACGTCCCAGGATCCGTGGTGGAACCCGAAACCATGCTTAGACGCTTTTAAACGCAATTGATGACACCACGTAGACAATTAACGGATCAAAAGTTAGAATCATATAGCACATATCCTATCAAGACTTCTAAACATAATCAACACCCGAACATGTGGAATCCCACCCAATTACATCAAGAATAACACATTACGAAATTCCCAATTTTAACCTAGGGCTCTAATCATAATAAAATCATAGTTCATATTTTAATTTCCAAAACATCAAGATTCATCAAGAACATCACATAATCATCAAGAACCTCTTAACATCATCAAGGTCATCAAGATCGCATATAAAATCATCTCACAATCATCAAGAACATATCATCAATATCATAAACGATTCATCAAGACACAAGTATAGAGAGGAGGCCAAGGAAGATAATTATAGCAAGGAAAATAGGTTTTGTTGAGACATGGGTTACCTCTTAGCCATAATTAATTTCCTTGGCTATGAAGGGTCTTTCTTTAAGGTTCATTCTTTCTTGATTCCTCCTAGGGGTGATTCTTGGAACTTCTTGTGTGGTGAGATATTATTGTGGTATGGGTTTTAAGTGCCTCCTATGTCCCCTATTTATATACCTAAGAGTCCCTAATTAGGGCTAGTTCTATTCATTCTAGGACTAGGGGATTGGGTTTAGGGATAAGGGCCCACGGACTATGGTGGGCCTTTTCCTAATTAATTATTGGATTTTAGTCTTTTGTTTTGGGTAAATGATTAAATGATTAATTGGTTTTAGGGGCCGTAACACGGGGTGTTACACCATAGGCCCACATCCCTATAACCAACCCCCCTTAATCCTATAAGGAATAGAATTAGCAAGCCCATAGTATTTAGACCCCAATTAGGACTCTTGGGAATATATATATATATATATATATATATATATATATAAATAGGTTCATAGGAGGCACCTAGATCACACATCACAAATAATCTTTCACCACACAAGAAGTTCCAAAAATCCCCTTAGGAGAAATCGGGAAAGACCCTTCATAGCCAAGGAAATTAATTAAGGCTAAGAGGTAACCCATGTCTCAACAAAACCTATTTTCTTCGCTATAATTTCCTTCCTTGGCCTCCCTCTAAATTCTTGTGTCCTGATTAAATTCTTTTATGATAATAATGTTATGTTCTTGATGATTGATGAGATGATTCATATGCTTTCTTGATAATCTTGATGTTAAAAGGAAGTTCTTGATTATGATATGATGATTCTTGACGGATCTTGATATTTTCTTGATGTTAAAGATAAAATATGTTCTTAATGATTTGGGTGGGATTAGAGCCCTAGATTGGATTGAGAATTTGTATTGTGATGTTCTTGATTTATATTTGGGGGGGAATTCGCATGTTCGGGTGTTATTTGCATTTAGAAGTCGTAATAGGATAAGTCCTATATGATTCCTGCTTTTCATCCGTTAATTGCTTAGGTGGTGTCGTTATTTGCGTTTAAAAGTGAATAAGCATGGTTTCGGGTTCCACGAAGGTTCCCAGGACGAGTATATGAGTAAAGAATCAGTGGGGGGTAGGTAGGGGTGGGGGAACCCACCACCTACCCGCTGCCCAAAGGGCACTGCCCGACAGCGGGCAGCCACGGGCAGCCGGCTGCCTGCCGGCTACCCGCTGCCCGGAATAGTGCCCTCCGGCGGGCAGCCGGCGGGTGACCCCCACCCACCGGCTACCCGCTGGCCCGTACCCCACCCCGGGTCCCCGGCTTCCCCGTTTGATGTTTCCCATCCCCCGTGGTGTCCCAACGGACCCCGTTTGTCGTGCCTGAGTCTAGTTTGATGTTTTGGGTACCGTTCGTAGGATAAAAGAGTCTTAGGAATTGCATGCTAGTTGAATTGGTAACCCGTGGACCTTGGTGGAAGTTGTATGAGCCCTTAGGAATTATTCTTAGTATGTGAATGATCACACGTAAGTTTATTTATATGTCTTTCCCCTCCCAATGTGCTATTACGTGCTCCTACGTGTTATGTGTTGCATGATCCCCCATTTTGGCTATAGGCCAATTGGGTGGTTCCTAGACTAAGGTTTGGAAGTCGGTTGAAGACCTAATGGATTGTTCCCGGACTGAAGGTTCGGAAGGGGCTGAAAGCCAATGGATTGTTCCTGAGCTAAGGCTCAGAAGTGGCTAAGGCCAAATTGATACACTTCTTGGACTACAAGTCCAAATATGGGCCTTGGTGCTATGACCCACCGGACCTGAACGTGCCAGGACGGTGTGTAGGGCCAATAAGCCGAGGAAGGCTGTAGTCCACCGACCTGAGTAATCAGGCGGTGTGTAGGGCTACGGCTGGCTGCGTTCCACCGAATGGTGGGACAGTGGTGTGTAGGGCCATAGTCTCCGAGGATCTTCGCCCACTGACTGAGTATAGCTCAGCGGTAAGTCGGGCTTGATCCGCTATGATCCACCGACTGTGCGCATCGACGGTGTGTAGGGTCGTAAGTCCCCCCTTGTAAAGGGGATCGCGGTCCACCGACTGTGTGCGTCAGCGGTGTGTCGGATCGTGGTCCGACGTTGAGTTCGTCAACGGTTCTTAAAGGGTTGGTTGCGATCAACTCCCCTTGTACCACGGTACTGAGGTAGGGTGCTGCGGGGCCGTGTTAATGCTATAAGCATTAACCCTCATGTTCGGGGCATGCGATTTGGTCCCGTGGCGCCATCATTGATTATGTGATGTGAATGATGATTGAATGATGATGTGTTTGAATTGAAAAGTGATCTATGACCTTAGTTGTGTATTTCTTATGATGTTATCTCTACTTAAATGTTTATCATTGTTTGACATGTTTTTCCCTACTTGCTGAGTCTATTCCCGGTTTTAAAACTAGTGTCTCTTAAGTATATGTCTTCCTACTTCAAAATGATTTTTCCTATATCTCTATATATTTATCTATAATGTATTTCAACGCGTTGGAGTGGGTTACCAGCATCTCTCGCTGAACAGATATATTTGGCTTTCAGGCACGGATGAGTAGACACTGGGCGCGCTAGAGGTTGGAAGCGTAGAGTAGATAGTTCCCTTTCGGCCTGCGTGCCATGCTTATGTATTGACATTATTAAGGATTTTAGATCATTAGCCTGTGCACCTGAGTTCTCTAGCTCAGGTGTGGCAGAGCACCCCATACTCTTATATTATATTTTTGGAATTAATGAGAATTTACCTTTATTATATAAGTCTTAAAAATTGAAAAATTTCGGGGTGTTACAGTATATCACAATCCGTTTAGGATGTAGTTTCGGGAAAGGAAGTCCGAATCCTTGCCAAGCTTGAGCTTCTTATTCATTCAACTCAGGAACTTTCTCTGTCAAGAACCTTGCCAAGCCGAGAGTTTTCAGGTAGAACAACATCTTTTGTTGCCACCTCTTGAAGTTCGATCCGATACCGGTGAAGTTCTCCGACTTTTTAGTCGAACCACTTAGTACCATATGTACCCATATCGTGGGGATATACCCCTCGGTGCTCCCACCATCTTGTCAACCTATGTTCACTGGTGGTTCCTGGGAATTTGCTACATTGTTTCCATTCCCACCATTGTTGTTCTCAACAACATTCTCCTCCGCTTGATTTGGCGATACGGGGTTCTCCATTTCTTCTAGGAAATTAGAGACAAAAATCAACAGGAAAACAAGGTAATAAGGTTTTATGATTGTTGGATATATCGTTGTAAAAACCCAATAATAATCCTACAAAAAGATCATTATTTTCTGGAAAAACGGGAAGGATGATTGGATGTGATGGGAAGAACGAAAGGATACCGATGGAAGAAGTTTAATACAAGTCGAGTGAAACACTCTTTCCTTAAAATCTTATTTGCTACCTCCCACAAGTGCTAGGAGCGTTGTAGCCTAGGTTTCCCAGGATAAAACGTTCTACGGTTAAATCATTTCAGCACCCAAACTTTGAACACGGCGAACTAGAGTAAAGCTTCGAACACAATAGGCTAAGAAAGGAGTACAAGCAGAGAGTTTTGAGAGCAGAAACAATATATTTACATAGTTTACAAATTCTGCTGCTCTTACCCCTTCTTATATAGGATTGTTGCAGTGAATAACATTCATTGTGGCCATTAAAACTGATATTATATCAGTCTTGTAACACCTGAAACAGTAGCACCATTACCAGAGATTTAAATTCGAAATTGAAAATTGGAATTAATTAGAAAATTAATTTCGTAACGGATGAATTTAATCTCATAAACGGTCTAAACCATCAAGTCGCACCTGATGGCTCATGCTATCCCTTATAGGCCGAATCCTCTAGGCAAGAACGCTGATTCGACCTCATAAGGTCGAACGTTGATTCGGCCTCACAAATGATCTGAACCATCAAGTCACACCTGATGGCTCGTGCTGTCCCTTGTTTTGGCCTATGTAGGCCGAATCCTCTGGGCAAGAACGCTGATTCGGCCTCACAAGTCTGAACCATCCAGTTCTGCCCAAAGCCAAACGCTGATTCGGCCTCACAAGGCCACTCTAGCTCCAGATTCGACTCACAAGGTCGAACCATCCAGTGGCTGTGTTTGAATAATGGGCTCCAGAGTTGGCTCAAAAGGCCGAACCATCTAATGGCTGTGTTTGAAAAATGATACCGAAGCTTGGCATAACTTAGCCCGCAAAGCCTGCCAATTTTCGGACGACATTCGGGCCCGTAGGTGCAGGCGTACACGATTTAAGCATGAATCAATCCTTTTCAGGCTCATCTTGGGATTTGATTTGCACCCCCCTGTGCGCAAAAAAGAGCCTCAATGCTATACAATTCAATAAGCCTTTGTTGGTCCTGAAAGGGTGGCGAGAAGTCTAGAGAGGGGGGGGGGGGGGTGAATAGACTTCTCTAACTTTTCAAACTTTTCTTACGCATACAACACTTTGGTAACTTGAACTCTAAGTAACAAGCATAAAAAAGTTAAACAACTTATAGTGTGCACAGCGGAATATGTAGCGGCAAAGTGTTATGCTCGATTGTGTCGTGCTCAAAGAGAGATTCTATACATGCAACACGTTAGAAACACTTGATATAGATTAAGGATGATGTATGTAAAATTTCACTTGCATGCAAACGTGAGAACTATCAAACCCAGACAGATAAAGATACGCGATAAATCGTAAAGGGTTAGTTCACAGATGATAATAACATGCACGAAATATAATGAGCAGCAAGTAAAGAGAGGGAGAGAGATTTATAGTGGTTCAGAGATGGTGTAATTCTCCTAGTCCACTCTTCTCCTTTCACTTCAAGGAGGAAATTCACTAATCTTCGATCACCCAGATACAATAGTGAATAAGTGTCCAGTGACACTTCTCCGAGTGCTTCGCACAAAGCTATACTCCACCAAGGTTTTTCGCAAGCTCCTCTTGTTACTCCGCCTTCCCGAGTACTTCGCACCAAGCTGTACTCCTACACCACGAGAACTAGGCACAAAGCTACGCTGTCACCGGGTTTTCACAAGCTCCTCTTGTTACTCTTCCCTTTACAATCGAGTGCTACGCACAAAGCTACACTCAAACTGGGTTTTTCACTCTCTCTAGTTACTCTACCACTTTTCTACGCTCAGTAGAATATTTACAATGAAATACTATGGTTTCTCTCTCAGACTTGAATATAATTCTATGAAGCTCTGTTTCCCCCTTTTTCGGCTAAATAGAAAAACTGTTTGTATTTCTTGCTTGTATGTTTTAATCAATCAGCCGTATATATAATCCCTCCACTTGTCTTCAAGTCTGCTTGGACAATTTATAGCAGAAGATAGCTATTTGTCTGTTGATCAACTTTCGATCTCGATCGTCCATTTTGAATTGTAGTTGATCAAATAATTGTATCAACTTGATCTACAAAGTCATTTCGCCGCCTGTTAGAAGATTTGAATAATCTTGTCATTGCTCTTCATTAATCTGACAAAACTTTTCTTGGAATGTGTAGCCTCCAAATTTGAATTAATCTCAGGCTTGACTTTTGTTGAATTATTGATCTGATATGCCAAGATGATAAAATAATTTATCTGCTGATTCTTGCATGAGTATTTGAAAGATTTTCTTTGTGTATCAGCTTCTTCGACTTCTTCTTCTTCCTTCACAAAACCCGCATCTTCTTCTTCCTTCGCAAAACTGGCGGGTTCAAAAAGACATCCTGTCTAGCAATTGTACCATGATGATGCCACAGCTTGTTTGATGATGTCATATCCCAATTTTATATCATGTCTAACTTGTATCATGTACTAGTATCATGTCTTCACAAAAATATTACTTCAAGTGAGAGTCAAACCATATATCATTTAGTTCCTTTACAAGGTTCCTTCCAACTCAGCTAGTTAGCCTAGTGATACATAGCATGACTTATATTCCTTTTGTCTCATCTCTTCACATGGGTTCCATAGCACTTCTAAAACATATCATGTTGTGACGTCAACACTTTGGCTGGATAACTTCATGTTTTGGCTTGATATTTCTTCCCGATATCACACTATTTCGTGATATTATTTCCCAATATCACTTCCTGTCTACCTCATCGTGATAGCACTTCACCATAGATTGTTTAAGCTTATTTAGACCAAAATGCCCTCAACAGGAATCAAACCATAAATCATCAAATATCAAGTATACTTTAACAAGTCTTTTTCCAGCTCATCCATCTTAACCTTTGATAACTTGAATGCTTCATAAATCTGTTAAGCTATGATCCCGCTTTGTTTTATTCTTCCATCAATAAGGCTTTCACGTAGGCTTCATGGCAGGGGTGCACCAGACTTTGTGAACCAGGACTGACTCAAATAAAAGAAAATTGGGGTCTACAAAATACATTTGGCTCACCAAAACTTATACAATATATTCCTAACAATTTCTCCCTTTTTTATGATGCCGAAACTTATACCCAATTCATTTAGCTATGTCAAATTTTGAAAAATAATCTTTTTGTGCAATTTTATTGCGACTAGCCATTTGACGGGTTTAACACATTTAAGACTTAGAGATTTTAATTTTGGACGGTCTTAAACGTATATTGAGATGAAGACGCGGGGTTTGCGTATTGAATTTTATCTTTTAATTTTTCTTCCCCCTTTCAATTTTATTTTCTCAATTATACGCATTCCATGCATTTGCTAAGTCCAATTTTAAAATCTTGAGACTTTAAAGCAATTAATTACACACACTAGACAATTGAAGAGATAAGCCGTGAGCTAGCTATTATATTGTGTACCAAAAGATATAATTTGAACAAGGTAGCTAGGATTATGTACACCAAAAAGAATAAGAGATTTCATTTTTACCTCTTGCCAATTAAGGCATTCACGTGTGATCACACTATTTCGTGATATTATTTCCCAATATCACTTCCTGTCTACCTCATCGTGATAGCACTTCACCATAGATTGTTTAAGCTTATTTAGACCAAAATGCCCTCAACAGGAATCAAACCATAAATCATCAAATATCAAGTATACTTTAACAAGTCTTTTTCCAGCTCATCCATCTTAACCTTTGATGACTTGAATGCTTCATAAATCTGTTAAGCTATGATCCCGCTTTGTTTTATTCTTCCATCAATAAGGCTTTCACGTAGGCTTCATGGCAGGGGTGCACCAGACTTTGTGAACCAGGACTGACTCAAATAAAAGAAAATTGGGGTCTACAAAATACATTTGGCTCACCAAAACTTATACAATATATTACTAATAGCTTTAGAAAGGCTCTTGTATAAATAGTGGTGCAAACCCACTTCCCGAATGATCTTCCATCTACCATCTCGTTGCTTGAGTGCCCGAAAAAATGTTTCCAAGTCACGTACTAACTTTATCTTGGTCTCATCATAGATTGATCTCGAAGGTGATGATCTTGTTCCTTCTCGTGGACTTGGTCCTTCTTGATGTGAATTTCCACCTTGAGAAGCCGTGAGGTACTCCATAATTTTTCCTCCTCGACCTCGACCTTGATTGGATGGCATAGGAGAGACTCCTCGTGATACTCCTAGAAGTCGAACAAGCTTAACAAGTGGACGTTGTGATGACGGTCCAATCAAGTGATTTACCAAATGACTTGGACCTCCTCTAGCCCTTTTCCCCCTTTTCGGCAGCAGCAACATAACTTTGAAAGCTTGCCGAAGCTTCGAGTTGACTTTTCTGAACTCCAACTAATAGATCATTGTTCACACCGGTTTGATGAAGTAAGGCCTTCATCTGATTTTCCACCAACCGTAATCTTGACTCGCAATCAGTTCCTTTCTTTCCCAATTCAAGGAACATTTTTAAGACTTCCCGGCTGTGTTCTTCTTGCTTGGTGGTCATCATAGCCATGTCACCTTTCATTGATCCTTGGCCAAGTAGCAAAGATTCAGCCATTTCATACACACCTTTGTGAAAATCATCCAATTTGGTATCAACATTACCAAAACGGTGGTGAACCTTTTCAAACTCTTGAGAGACATCCTCCTTTATTCCTTGGATTTCCCTGCGTACATCTTCAACAATACTTTGCCATAAAGCTTCAATATCAATAGGATGGGAATGTACCTCGGTGTGTGCCGTAGGTTGTGGTCTCGGCAAGGTGGGATCTTCCGGCTCCGGTGCATCCACGTGAGGTGTGTTCTCAAGTTGTAATGGCTCGGCAATGGTAGGATCAACCGGCTCGGCACAACATAAAGGTAACGGAGTAGATGATTCAACTTACATCACTCCTTCTTGTGCATTCTCACGGATATTTGCATCACCAACATTTTCTTCATGCACCAAAGAGGTACGATGAAGTGTGACTTGATTTTTCTCCAAATTTTCTTCATTCACTGAATTTGTCACATCCGTAGCCGTGTGTGGGGAGAAGCATCAAAGCTAAGATTGTCTCCTCCATAAGTCGAAGGAAATGCATCCAACTCATGTAGTCTTCCACCATCGGTTTCCTTCAAAGTTGATGCTTCTCCCGGTGGTTCGTGTGCTTCCTCTCTCGAAATAATCATAGCACGGGCAATATCATCACGAGCAAATCCATCAACTGTCTTAACGGCAACTTCGGTAACAACTGGTGTAACTTTCTTTCCTCGGCTATTGGCAACTTTCCTCATAAAACATTCATTGATCACGGATAGCCTCGTAGCAATAGCAGGGTTTCTTATACCTAACCATGCTAGAGCAAACTCCTCTTACTCAGGTGTATTCGGCCCTATGGTTGTAGCAACCGAATGGTGATCACTCAATCTCCAAGCTTTCCAAAACATAACACGATTAAGCTCCTCCAACAAAACACTGTCCGCCCCATACGTAGGAATGTCATCCACACTCCCAATCTTGCTTAGAACTCCCACTTCATCTTCATTCGGGTTCAAGGAGTTGACTATGGGTGCGGGTAAGGTAACAACGGGATGGCTACAAGCATCATCACTAGCTCTCCCGTGGGTATTGGACTCTCCATGACTAGGCTCTCGGATAACAAGGGATTTCTTGGTTAAGGATATGTTGGACGGGTTTGCCGGTTTTCGTTTGCGGGTGGCTTTTTGTGAAGGTTCGACTGGTGTTGGTGTTCTAAAGATGTAATTTTTGTTTTGGATGGGTCATGGCTTAGACAGGGCAACACCTTTCGCTTTCAAAAATTCTCCAACAACAAAGCCATATCCAATATCATTAGGAAACCATCCATTCACCAACGGTTTCGCACATCCAACCTGCTCAATCATTCGACCAACCACAAAAACTCCCCAATCCACAGCAACATTGTTCAATATAATATGCATCAAACCCAATTTCTCCTTAGTGAAATAATTCCTACTAGCATACTTGCATTCAATAATTTTATGAACAATATCTAGCAACATCCTATATTCATGCTTTAACAACACTTTATTTCCATGATTGCAAGTCTCGACCGGTGCGGTTTCATGCCTTATTTCACTCCAAAAGGCATTTAAATCAAATCCATGATTTTCTACTCTCAAACCTTTCTCCAACAAATTATACTTGGTTCGAACATCATCTAACCCAATTGATAATTCTACACCTCCAACAATAGATTTTATAAAGCCATTTTCGACATATGCATGCTTATAAAAATCTACTACTTCATTGTTGTAGTCCTCAATGTCTAGGATCATCCCGCAAATCACCCGTGTAGATTTTCTTGATCATTCTTCTTCAATTTGATTTGTAGCTCCTTCTATCTTGAATTAGAACACAAATTGGAAAATTTTTGAGGTGGTTTTTCCGGTGGTGATTTCGGCAGTCCTAATTGTGGGTTGAGGGGTGGGTTTTTGGTTGTGAGTGTTTTTAAGGTTAATGGTGAGGGTGTGTAACACCCCGTGTTACGAACCCTAACCCTAACAAAATATTTAATCACTTACCCTAAAAAGAGAATTAAAGACCCATTAATCAACTAAGAAAGGTCCACCATAGTCCATGGGCCGACATCCCTATAACCAACCCCCTTAGTCCTATAAGGAATAGAATTAGCAAGCCCATAGTATTTAGACCCCAATTACGACTCCGGGGGAAAATATATATATAAATAGGGTCATAGGAGGCACCTAGATCACACATCACAAATAATCTTTCACCACACAAGAAGTTCTAAGAATCCCCTCAGCAGAAATCAAGAAAGAAGAAATCTTAAAGAAAGACCCTTCATAGCCAAGGAAATTAATTAAGGCTAAGAGGTAACCCATGTCTCAACAAAACCTATTTTCTTTGCTATAATTTCCTTCCTTGGCCTCCCTCTAAATTCTTGTGTCTTGATTAAATTCTTTTATGATAATAATGTTATGTTCTTGATGATTGATGAGATGATTTATATGCTTTCTTGATAATCTTGATGTTAAAAGGAATTTCTTGATTATGATATGATGATTCTTTACGGATCTTGATATTTTCTTGATGTTAAAGATAAAATATATTCTTGATGATTTGGGTGGGATTAGAGCCCTAGATTGGATCGGGAATTTGTATTGTGATGTTCTTGATTTATATTCGGCAGAGAATTCGCATGTTCGGGTGTTATTTGCATTTAGAAGTCGTAATAGGATAAGTCTTATATGATTCCTGCTTTTGATCTGTTAATTGCTTACGTTTTTTTTTTTTTTTTTTTTTTTTTCAAGGAATAAGAACTTTATTAATAATAAAAGCAAGGCCGAAGCCAGTACAAAGTCTGAACGGACTTAGGCCCCACATGGCCTAAATCCTAAAATAAACTAAGTAAAGAACCGCAAAGTAAAACGAGATAACATAAAGTGGCCCCCGGGCCTCTAACATGGATGCCCCCAGGTCCTACGGTAGCTAACATTAACTAATCGCAGGCAGGAGTATGTCAATCAAGCAAGTAGACCGAGATGCTGCTCCAAAATATGCACGTACAGCCTAACTGCATCCCAGCCCATCATGTAATCCAAAATCTCAATTAGCGAGGATAGATGCCTCGCGTGTCACAAACGTGCCCCCCTCCCAGCCAGTTGCACTACAGCGACTACACACCATAATGCCGCCTAGCCGGGATGCACCACAATTGTAACACCTCCCGGAGCGCCATCGACTGCCCAGTAGAACCCGGCATGCCATACAATAAATAGTGCACAGATAACAATAGCACGCAGGACAAAGCAGCTAACAATGGCACGCAGGCCTAAGTCAAGTAATGGGACGCCGTCCTGAGACAGAAGTACCAGGTAGATCCCGGGCCAATAAATCATCAACGCAGCACAAGGCAGCCAATAGCAGAACTCCCGATCAGCACCAGCACGAACCAGAACCAACCCTAACGGGATTAGCTACTATGGGCCAGCAGCAAGCCTAGACTACCGCCAACGGATTTGAAAAACACCTACCCGGCCACCGTTCAGCCCGGGCTACGATGCAATTTTTTACCGCTTGCATCGGCGTTGAGACCCGGTCTTTTCCAAAGATGCCTGCAAAGGCGAAACCAAAAAGAGCCCAAGACCAGTTCATGCCTCCGAGGTCAAAGAAACAGCACCTGCAAAAATAGAAACAAGATAGAACAAGCAAGCATCCTGTTCCCATGACCCAACTGTCACATCTATCTCTGGTGAGTGTTTAAGTTTATAACGGGCTGACGCGAACAAAAAGCAACCCCCAAAGTAAAAGCCCGACCCCCCAGAGTCCAGAAGGAACTCAGCTACTATTGGCCAGCAGCAAGCCTGACCAGGTCAACGGATTTGATAATCCTGCCCGGCACACCGTTCAGCCCGGACTAGGGTGCCCTGTTGTACCGCCAGCACCTTACGTTGAGACTCAGCACTGCATAGCAGGGCTTCCCGGTCTCCAGAACCTCACACACTCACTGTTTTGACTCCCATCCACTCTTTCTTTCCCTCCCAACTCTCATCTTTCACACTCCAATTCTTTTCACTCCATTCTTTATCTTTTTCTTTTTTGCCTTCTTCTCTCTTTTTTTTTATTATTTTTTATTTTTTATTTATTTTCCCTTCTTTCTTTTTTTTCCTTTTTCTTTTTTCTGTTTTTTCTTTTTTCCATATTTCCATCTGAGCAAAAAGTACAAGTACAATCACGGGGGATCATCAATATCAAAAAACACATAGGGCACATCATCATGTATCAGTAAAGCACGGACCCTACGTGGCAGATCATTGAGGCTCCGAAAGATGGCCTCCCCCGGCCTATCCACCGCCCAGTCAGCTAGCGCCTGTGCAGGCATATTGGCCCTAGACGGGCACACAGCAGCAGTAACCACTCCACAAGAACACAGGAAACGGAGTCTGGTCACCACATCATCTAGAATCCACGGCGGACGCGCAGAGATATCAACGTAGCTGGCCAACTCCGCCCAAGTGGACTCTATATCAATCAAAGTAGTTCCCCCGGCCATGCACCATTCCAGGCAAGAGAAAAGGACTCGGAACATGCCCCGGGCGTGCTCCCCGTGGCCAGACCACGCTACCCCGTAGCAAAAGCCACCCTCCTGGTTGCGCACCACGGCCGCAGCCCCCCAGCCGCCGAGAAAGATTGATCTTTAACGCCCCGGCAGCCGGGGGGGACCACCTGACCGACCTAATAACACGCCTCGGCACATGTGCCTCCAAGTATGCCACAATAGTCCTCCAGTTAGAGGGCAGGATATGCTGCATGGGCCAACGCCTAAATAGACATTCCGCCACTCCCTTTGCCACCCCATGCATCACCCGTGCAACGCTGGGTGTGTCTCGGCCGTACATGCACCCATTACGGTGCTTCCACAGCTCCCACAACACCAGATACGGCAACCTGCAAACAACAAAAGACAAAAGAGGGTTACGCGCCCCCGCCCGACCCCATCCCGCAATCAAAGTCCTAAGACTCCGGTGCCGCGAGTAGAGGCCGAGAGACGCCAAAACATATCTCCAAACAGCTCTTGCTGTTTCCCTAGAATAAAAAATGTGATCAATAGACTCGGGGACCGAGGATGGACAACACCGACACCTCGAGACGATCGCATGACCGAAACGGGCCAAGATGTCATTCGTGGGAAGCCGCCCTCGGAACACCCTCCAAGCCAGGAAGGACACCTTAAAAGGAAGGTGCTTGCGCCAACACTTAGCTAAGAGCGGGTCCGGTGCAGTGGGCAAAGCAGGCCTAAGAAAGGCCTTAGCAGAGGAATAAGAGAACATACCGGTCCGGTGTCGTTATTTGTGTATAAAAGTGTCTAAGCATTGTTTCGGGTTCCACGAAGGTTCTCGGGATGAGTATATGAGTAAAGAATCAGTGGGGGGTAGGTGGGGGTGGGGGAACCCACCACCTACCCGCTGCCCAAAGGGCACTGCCCGGCAGCGGGCAACCACCGGGCAGCCGGCTGCCCGGAATAGTGCCCTCCGGCAGGCAGCCGGCGGGTGACCCCCACCCACCGGCTACCCGTTGGCCCGTACCCCACCCCGGGTCCCCGGCTTCCCCGTTTGATGTTCCCCATCCCCCGTGGTGTCCCAACGGACCCCGTTTGTCGTGCCTGAGTCTAGTTTGATGTTTCGGGTACCGTTCGTAGGATAAAAGAGTCTTAGGAATTGCATGCTAGTTGAATTGGTAACCCGTGGACCTAGGTGGAAGTTGTATGAGCCCTTAGGAATTATTCTTAGTATGTGAATGATCACACGTAAGTTTATTTATATGTCTTTCCCCTCCCAATGTGCTATTACGTGCTCCTACGTGTTATGTGTTGCATGATCCCCCATTTTGGCTATAGGCCAATTGGGTGGTTCCTAGACTAAGGTTTGGAAGTCGGTTGAAGACCTAATGGATTGTTCCCGGACTAAAGGTTCGGAAGGGGCTGAAAGCCAATGGATTGTTCCTGAGCTAAGGCTCAGAAGTGGCTAAGGCCAAATTGATACACTTCTTGGACTACAAGTCCAAATATGGGCCTTGGTGCTATGACCCACCGGACCTGAACGTGCCAGGACGGTGTGTAGGGCCAATAAGCCGAGGAAGGCTGTAGTCCACCGACCTGAGTAATCAGGCGGTGTGTAGGGCTACGGCTGGCTGCGTTCCACCGAATGGTGGGACAGTGGTGTGTAGGGCCATAGTCTCCGAGGATCTTCGCCCACTGACTGAGTATAGCTCAGCGGTAAGTCGGGCTTGATCCGCTATGATCCACCGACTGTGCGCATTGACGGTGTGTAGGGTCGTAAGTCCCCCCTTGTAAAGGGGATCGCAGTCCACCGACTGTGTGCGTCAGCGGTGTGTCGGATCGTGGTCCGACGTTGAGTTCGTCAACGGTTCTTAAAGAGTTGGTTGCGATCAACTCCCCTTGTGCCACGGTACTGAGGTAGGGTGCTGCGGGGCCGTGTTAATGCTATAAGCATTAACCCTCATGTTCGGGGCATGCGATTTGGTCCCGTGGCGCCATCATTGATTATGTGATGTGAATGATGATTGAATGATGATGTGTTTGAATTGAAAAGTGATCTATGACCTTAGTTGTGTATTTCTTATGATGTTATCTCTACTTAAATGTTTATCATTGTTTGACATGTTTTTCCCTACTTGCTGAGTCTATTCCCGGTTTTAAAACTAGTGTCTCTTAAGTATATGTCTTCCTACTTCAAAATGATTTTTCCTATATCTCTATATATTTATCTATAATGTATTTCAACGCGTTGGAGTGGGTTACCAGCATCTCTCGCTGAACAGATATATTTGGCTTTCAGGCACGGATGAGTAGACACTGGAGCGCGCTAGAGCTTTGAAGCGTAGAGTAGATAGTTCCCTTTCGGCCTGCGTGCCATGCTTATGTATTGACATTATTAAGGATTTTAGATCGTTAGCCTGTGCACCTGAGTTCTCTAGCTCAGGTGTAGCATAGCACCCCATACTCTTATATTATGTTTTTGGGAATTAATGAGAATTTACCTTTATTATATAAGTCTTAAAAATTGAAAAATTTCGGAGTGTTACAGATGGTATCAGAGCCTAAGTTTGACCCTAGATAAGACTTTTAAGACCAGACTCTAGGACATTAGGCCTGAACTCTTGGAATTTAGGAACATAGAACGCAGGAATCTTAGGACGCGCGGTGAGATTGAGAGACCTACACATGACCTCCCCTCACGTTACCCCGCCTTAACTTAAATAAACCCCTTCGCTTATCACACGAAGGTAAGGATGCACCCCTCCAAATCACTATAAACATTGACTCTATAGATCAAGCAACATGGCACCAAACAGAAGACAATCAAGGACTCCGGAACCCACCACACACGACCCCTTGGCTCAAACCCTACAGCAACTCACCCAGGTCGCCCAAGCACTAAGCGACATAGCCCTCCGCAACAACAGGCCACCATTCCCTCCACTGAACGCAAACTCAGAAGTCGCCCGACAAGTTTCGAACCATCGACCACCCACGTTCTCAGGAGAAGAAGATCCCACCATCCTCGAAGAATGGATACGGACCTTTGACAAGATTCTGGGGTTGGTAGAATGCCCAGAAGAGCGTCGTGTCGAGATAGCCTCGTTCTATTTCGGACACGAGGCAGACCTTTGGTGGATCCACGAAGGACCCACTTACAGGCAAGAACCAGGATTCAACTGGGAAAACCTGAAAACACGCCTGCGAGAACGATTCTACCCGGCCCACGTAAAAGCCTCTATGCACGAAGAGTTCCTCCACCTAAAACAAGAAACGGCTACCATCACGGAATACCATAAACGATTCCTCGAACTGGCACGCTTCGCGCCAGAGTTAGTCCCCACAGAATCAACAAAAATAGAAAGGTTTGTATCAGGCCTCAACTTCGAAGCTCGGAAAGCACTAGTAGTAAGCGGGCCCCGGACCCTCAACAAGGCTTACTCCAGTGCTGCCATCCTCTACCGAATCCAACTACTACAACGCAGGGTTCAAGATCAGATTCGAAAAAGGAACACAGGAGGAGGTGCACCACCAATAAAGAGAACGAGAACCGACACTGGCACGAAGCCAAACAACCCAACTTGACAAAAACCACCTGTAACACCCCCCAAACAAGACCTATATAAAAGCCTTAACACATGCAGATTAAACAACAAAACTAGCACAGCGGAAGATAAAACGAAACTGGATAAAAGAAATCCGAACGGGGTGTCACGCCATGTCTACCAAACACGGTAAACGCTACGGCAAACAATCTGCAAGTGTATACATCTATCCCAAAAACATCAGTCTAACTACATTGGCGCACAGGCCACAAAAGCAAGGATAAAGGTGCTAAGCTACTAGGCTCTAGACATCGCGCTCGTCTAAACATCACCTGAAAGATACAAAGATAAACATTGGGACGACGCCCGGTCAGCGAATAATGCTGGTAACCCACCAATACCGTTAAGTATCATATGTAGATAGATATAAGTCATAAAAACCATTTTCGAAACGGAATACATATATACATATATATATATAAGTCAAAACCAAGATCAACAGTGAACATAAGACTCATCACTCACAAGGATAACACGGGAACACATCCCAAACCGCAAAGGTTAACTACACGCAAGTATAAAGACTCACCCAACGGCAACACATGCCAAAGCAACACAAGCCTCCGTGACTACACACGTCACGAGAGAAGAACACACAACGCCGGCTTTACAAGCCCTCGCAACATCACCCATCACGAGTTGATATGCCTTCCTTATGCCCGGTTCCAACCTTATGGCTACCCCCAACCTTGTATCTTCTTTCGAACCATTACCTCCAGGACCCATGTACTTCTTAGTCCAACCTTATTCCCCCGGGACCGTCGTCCCCCACCAACGACCACCAACGAAACCACCAATTCACTGCAACACATGCCCGGATAACACATGTTATCCCCCAATCACGTGAACCTTTCTCGAAGGAACACAGCTCCATAATCACGTCACGGCCACCACGAGGACCGCTGCAATACCTTGGTGACTAGCGTCCCATACCACTAATCGTGCAATCCAGGTAAAGCCACACACGCACCACAACTCACACGAGTCAAACAACGGGTCACAACGAAGGTATGAAACCATACTCAATCAAGGAATGGGTCACAGCCCAATGACAACAACGATGAATAACACAAGTTATCATCAACCAATCGGAAGGTACAAACCACACACACGCTAGCATTAAGACAATAAACTAGCATGATTAACAACGTAGAAACTCAAGATAGTTCCGAGGAACACACAAGACACCTCTTCGTCCAACGAAACACGATGTTGAACACTTAGCACGATTCAAGACACCAAAGTCCTACATGGATACCTACCATATAGTTCTAGACGTACGAAACATCAAGAAAACACTCAAATAGTTCCACAAAAGAACATCGGGAAGTCAAAAGACCAAATACCGAGTCAAACAAATCACGGGGAACAAATCCCGATCCACTCCACTTGTGTACCCGCGGGTGGACCCACGGGTAGTGCCCCACCCGTGGTTCCGCCCGCGGGAACACATTCCCACAGGGCCTTGTACCCGCGGGTCGGCCGGCGGGAGGTGCCCCGCCCGCCGTTCCGCCCGCGGGAACATTCCTGTTCCAAAACAAATCCCTTCGGGGATTTTCTTCTCCAAACACAAATTCAAGTCCAAAACATGGCAAATATCACCCAACACAACAAAATGACTTGAATCATGGAAAATGCCAAGCAATGGCACAAAGGAACCCTAAACACAAGCTCTAGATATGCAATATCACAAGATAAATGCTTAAACCCTCACATTTCATAACAAAACACAAGTAGAATCCAAGAAATCATAACTAAGAAGGAACCAAACACACAAGATGAACTTAGATCTTACCCTCCTAGATGTCCAAATAGGTGAAAGGTTGAATCTTGGAAGCAAATCTTGGAATCTTGACAAGCGTCTCAACTTGGCTTGGAGAATAAGCTACACTTCTTTTCTAGAGAGAAGGTAGAACTAATTTCTAAGAATTGTAGGGAATGAAATGAAGAAGTCTTCTAGGTTAGGTTACAATACTAACTCTTGGTGAAAAGACAAGAATACCCTTACTAACCCTTCGAAAGTGTAAGGAACAAGGGAACTCCCCTCAAAGCTCAAGGTACAAGCACAACTTTAAGGTTGACTAGTCAAATACTAGTCCTTGAGTATTAAAAATCAGGATTTTAGGAATTAATTCCTCAAATACAATAGGATTAATTACTCAATTAATCCATGGATTGAATGTGGATTTTTGGGGTGTCACATCCTCTCCCCCTTCAAAGAAGCTTCGTCCCCGAAGCTTGGGTACGATGAATTAAAAGCAAACGGTGAAAGGAAACGACATTGTGACAAGAAGTTCAAGAACAACTCTTTTGGTCAAAAACTCCAAAAGAACTCACAAGGATTCTAAAGCAAAGAGGAAGGCATTTCAAATTTCAAGAATTGGCAAGAGGTCAACAAACGGATAGATTGAGCATCAAGAACTCTAGCCTCAACACAACCACCGACTTCTAGACAGCAACCAAGAACTAAACTACTAACGACAAACAGCAACTATCAAACTAGCTAAACAACAAGGCAACAAACAAAACAAGCAAGCGCACAAAGCACACACAACAACCTATCACAAGGCTAACAACGGCTAAGAAGGGAAACAACAAGGAAAAAGGCGAACGGCATTACCACAACACAAACTAGAACTCCTCGCTCTCCGACTCCTCAGCCTCTTCGGACTCCTCTTCGTCTTCGTCTCTGTGGCTAGAACTGGCTTCAATCTGGTCTAGCCTCTGATGCACTGCGACGAACTGCGCCTTCATAAACGCAAAACCTTCGGCGATCATGCTATTCTGCTGACGAAGCAAGGTGGCAACGCGCTCCTCATGCGCCATGACGTCATGCTCCCTCTTCGTGCGAGCTTCCTTCCTTCTCTGGCTTTCCTCATTGTCCGAATCACTTTCTTCAGCTTCGGCGGCCTCCGGTGCTCCTACTTCTTCCTCTTGGTCTGCTTCCTCCTCAGCTTCTTCGTCACCGCCCAAACTCTGGACTGCGAGGCTCAACTTCCCGGCATGGATTCCAAGCTCAGCAGCTAACTCCGCCCTCTCATCAGGTGCTTTCCTTGCAACCTCTTCTAGCGTGATGTACTCACCATCATCTCCGGAGATTGGTGGTATCCAACCCCATCTTTCCCACGGCCTTCGGGAGGCAACCGTCCACACTAACACCTTTCTTAACCAAGATCCAACTCAGCACCATCCCATACGGCAAGCTCTTCCGATTGTGATCCCGGCAAAACACCATGTGTTGCAACATCAAAGCAGGTAGGTTGAACTTAACCATATTCTTGAGGCAAAAGGCAAAGGTGCACTCCAACTTACCCAACAAACTGCTCTTGTTGTTATTAGGCAACAAACAATCCGACACCAACATCACCAAGATCCTTTGCTCCGCAGACAACCACTTCTTTTCCGCCCTAGAGGCTTGAGTGAAACCACTCGTACGGCCCAACAGATAGCTCAAATAGTCACGGTACCCCATGGTATCCGTACTAACCTAAGAATGACCGCTATACTGAGCCACTCCGGTAGCAGACAAACTCAACAACTGAGCCAACCTTTTCTCAGACAACACAACCTTCACACCTCTCACCTTAGAGGTGATCTCCAACTTATCACTCTCCTTTGTCACAACCATGTGACGGTAAAACTCTTTCACCAAACTCGGGTAAGTCTCGGCCCTTATGGCGAGAAACCCATCCAACAAACCTTGATACCTGAGCATATCCAACAAAGAGCTAGGAAAAGATTCCGGATCAAAAGCTTTACCTTCAAGAACGAGGTAATGGGTATCCACCCATTCCGCTTTCCTTGCCAAACTTGACCTTCTAGGCATGATTAAAGATGACCCAAAGCTCAACAAAAAGAACCCAAGGCTCCTCCTTTTTCTCCTCTCTCTCTCGCTGCTCTCTCTCGCTCTCTCTCTCTCGTTCTCTCTCGCGACGACAGCGACGCGACGGGATCCGGTTGCTGCGACGGCGAACGACGGCGAGGGCGGTGGCTCGGCGATGGTGGGGCGACGGGCAGGTTGGTGGTGCGGCAACGGGGGGTGGATGCTTGGTGGGTCACGGGTAGGGAAGAAGAAGAGGGAAGAAGGTTTGGGAAATTTAGGGATTTGGGTGAAATTGGGGAAAAAGATGATTTAATTTTGGGGATTTTGGGTAAAGTGGGAATTTATGGTTTAGATGGAATTAGAATTGGTTAGGGTTCAAGAATGACAATTGGCTCAAGTTGTTTAGAGGTTGGGTTGACAAAGATTAGGCTTGGTGACTAGTGTCCCATACCACTAATCGTGCAATCTAGGTAAAGCCACACACGCACCACAACTCACACAAGTCAAACAATGGATCACAACGAACGTATGAAACCATACTCAACCAAGGAATGGGTCACAGCCCAATGACAACAACGATGAATAACACAAGTTATCATCAACCAATCGGAAGGTACAAACCACACACACGCTAGCATTAAGACAATAAACTAGCATGCTTAACAACGGAGAAACTCAAGATAGTTCCGAGGAACACACAAGACACCTCTTGGTCCAACGAAACACGATGTTGAACACTTAGCACGATTCAAGACACCAAAGTCCTACATGGATACCTACCATATAGCTCTAGACGTACGAAACATCAAGAAGACACTCAAATAGTTCCACAAAAGAACATCGAGAAGTCAAAAGACCAAATACCGAGTCAAACAAATCACGGGGAACAAATCCCGATCCACTCCACTCGTGTACCCGCGGGTGGACCCACGGGTAGTGCCCCACCCATGGTTCCGCCCGCGGGAACACATTCCCACAGGGCCTTGTACCCGCGGGTAGGCCGGCGGGTGGTGCCCCGCCCGCCGTTCCGCCCGCGGGAACATTACTGTTCCAAAATGTAATACCCGGTATTTTCCTATAGTTATGATTCAAGGACGAATCATCTTTTAAGGAGGGTAGAGTGTGTAACACCCCGTGTTATGGCCTTCAAACCCGGATTAATTATTTAATTAATACCGTTAATAATAATTAAATATGATTTAATTACGTTAGGGTTACCTTTAATTAATTAGTGAGGTCCACCATGAACCGTGGACCCTTGCCCGAATAAGAGTCTTAAGCCTATTAGGAATAAAGGAAGTAGGCCTTTTACTATTCAGATTAGGATTAGGATTCTCTTTAATTAATATGGTCCACTATGGACCATGGACCCTTATCCCTAAAACAAGCCCTAGCCCTATAAGGAATAGAATTAGTAAACCCATACCATTCAGGCCCTAACTAGGAATCTTAAATATATAAATAGGGAACTTAGGAGGCACCTAGAATCCCCACAAGATTAACGCCCCACCACCCCAAAAGAGCTCCAAGAATCCCCTTAGGAGAAATCAAGGAAGCTTAAAGAAAGATCCTTCATAGCCAAGGAATTAATTAAGGCTAAGAGGTAACAAATGTCTCAACAAAACCTATTTTCATAGCTATGATTCCCCCTTAGGGTTTCCCCCATATTATTGTGATTGATGAGATATGATGATGATTATTAATGTTTGATGTGATGATCCCATGAGGGATCTTGATAATCTTGATATTGGGAGATTCTTGATAATTATGGTGTTCTTGATGATTATACGGAATCCTTGATGATTAGGTGTTGTTCTTAATGATTGTGTGATGCTCTGGATGTTTATGTGTTATTCTTACCGAATCTTGCAATTAGAAGACGAACCGTATTCTTGTTGATATAAAAGTGATTAGAACCCTAGGTTGTATCGTATGATCTTATTCTTGGGAAATCGCATGTTTGGGTGTTGATTATATTTAGAAAAGCATGAAAGGTTATGTGCCGTTCGTTTCTTGTATTTGATTCATTAATTGTCTACGTGTTGTCGTTAATTGCGTTGTAAAGTGTCTAAGCATGGTTTCGGGTTCCACAACGGTTCCCGGGGCGTAAAATGTGTGAAAAGAGTCAGTGGGGGGTAGGGGACCCGCCACCTACCCACGGCCGTGAAACACCGCCCGGCAGCGGGTGGCCGGCGGGCGGGCAGCTGCCCGGCGGCGACCCGCTGCCCGGAACAGTATTCTCCGGCGGGCAGCCGGCGGGTGGCCCCCACCCATCGGCTACCCGCTGGAAATTCATCCCACCCGGGATCCCGGCTTCCCCGTTTGATGTTCCCCGTTCCCCGTGGTGTCCCAACGGACTCCGTTTATCGTGCCTATGTCTAGTTTGATGTTTCGGGTACCGTTCGTAGGTTTATGAGTCTATTATATTGCATGCTAGTTGAATTGGTATCCCGTTGACCTAGGTGGAAGAAGTATGAACCCCTTAGGACTATTCTTAGTAAGTGATGGATCACGCATAGGTTTTGTTATACGTTTCCCCCCCTTCCTAATGTGTAATGTGGGTTGCATGTGCTTGCTATGTGTTATGTGCGTGTTACCCCAATTCGGTTGCGATCGGATTGGTTATCCTGAGCTGCGCTTCAGAAGCTGGCTGCGGTCAGATTGATACTCATGGACTGCAGTCCACCGTTTGGTTGCGATCAAACGTTTCTATACGAGCTGTGGTTCGTCCTTTTTCCTGGCTGCGGTCAGATTACATTCTATTGGGCTGCGGTCCACTATTTGGTTGCGATCAAACACTATGATGAGCTGCGGTTCATCGGTCGGTTGCGATCGACCCCTCCGTGTTGCGATACGGGGCAGGGTGCTGCGGGGCCGTGTCAGAGCTATATGCGCTGACCCTCATGTATGGGCATGCGATTGGTCCTGTGGCGCCAACAAAGTGTGTTATGTGTTGTGACATGGACGAGTTGTGATTACGAGTGTCTTGGGGGATGTGACTATGGGATTTATATTGGGGATTGTTCATGTTGGGTTATGATCATTGTTTATACTTTGCCTTATCTGCCTTACCTGTTGTGAACTGCATATGCTCGTTATAACTGTTGCTTGTGTCTGGCCTTATCTGTCGAGTCATTCCCGGTTTTAAAGCTAGAGTTCGTAGGACATATCTTCATGCTCAAAATGGTTTTCGTATATCTATATATATCTCTATATGTATTGTATTTCAACGCGTTGGAGTGGGTTACCAGCATCTCTCGCTGAACAGATATATTTGGCTTTCAGGCACAGAAGATTAAGTCACTGGAGTGCGCTAGAACTTAGAAGTAGATAGTTTCCCTTTTGGCCTGCGTGCCACGTTTACGTATTTACGCTTTGAGGATATTAGTTAGTTAGCCTGTGCACTTGGGTTCTCTAGCCCAGGTGTGGCATAGCACCCCGAACGCTTGTATTTATATCTTGGGATTTAATAAGATTCTACCTTTATTATAAGTTTTAAATGTCTTGAAAATCTGGGGTGTTACAGTTGGTATCAGAGCTTAAGTTTGACCCTAGGATAAGATTCTTAAGACCGGACTTTAGGACACTAGGCTTGAACTCTAGGTACTTAGGAACATAGGATCCAGGAATCTTAGGACGCGCTGTGAGATTGTGAAACCTACACATAACCTCCCCTCACTTCATCCCTCTCTAACTTAAAGGAACCTCCCCTACGCTTACCACACCAGGTAAGGGTGCGAATAGATAAGTTTACTTCCACAACTGGGTAACGTACACTTACCCGATAAATCGCCTCGTCCTAATTCCCGTCAAAAGACTTGACAAGGACCCTGACCAAAGAAAAGGAAGATTTGGATGACTACTAAGAAGAGGCGTTACAGTCAGGACTGCCTAAAGGGACGGACTGCAATACGCACCAACCCAGGGTAACCACGGTAACCCCCGAGTCAGACAAATGACATGTACCTTCCGACAAGTTGCCTTATCTCGGCAAACCCGGGTTGCGGCTACAACAAACAGGAAGGAGAACTAGGACACCTATTAAAGTAGCGAAGGAACGACACCATTAGTCGAATCCTTGGGTGCAAGGTAAATATATCGCGACACCTTGCGACCCCACCACCCCAATTTAAAATATCATCCACCCTGAAACCCCAGCATCTTGATACCCCTATTTGTTGAAAACTCCCACCCCGAATCCTTAATTACCGTAAATTCACAACCGTCATGACCTTGCTCACCCCTTGTTGCACCTAACACAAACCCTCGGAAACCCTAAATTGATATAAGCATTGGAATCATCGCCCTTACTCTAAGTTCATATCTCCACTCCTTTTGGAAACCCTGCTAAATACCGTAGAGCAGCATAAAGCCCTTACCCTGCCCAGGGGCGTGAAGAACCGACATTCATTAATCCAATATTAGAATAAGTTGTTAGATAGGAACCGGCGAAGTAGGTGGAAGTTACGAATACGTATCATCCCACCCTTGCACGAAAACCGTGAAGGCGTTACGAGAAACCATAGCCGGTACGTACGCCACCGAAGAACGCCATGCGTTGACAAGAGCAGGCAAACAAATACGTTCAAAGTGTCAGGGGCCCTCGCTACAGAAAGCATCATCAAATAGGTGCAACAGGCCGAACCTCAAAGAGGACATAAAGCCTTGCTATGAATTTCATCCACCAAGGAAGGGATGAAACCCAATAGAAAAAGAAAGACCAACTCGAAACCCCCTTGACCCTTAAGAACCCTCGGCAAGGATTAGGAGTCAAGACCTAGGGATTTGACCCACTAACCGACTGGGTCCAGACTCCTGAACATCCGAGGAGAACATACACGGAAACCACCACGAGAATTCCCTTGGAAGCCATAGAGACGAAGGGGACTTCGACACTGGAAGAGAAGATCAAACGAAAATCTTAGAATCAAACGAAGCCAAGGAAAAGGGATCACCAGTTCAGCTGTACGCCACAAGCCAAGAGTCCTTAGCCCCTTTCCCTCCCCTTGCCAACCAAGTACCATTTCGTTAAAGAACCCGTCCTATCACTCCAAACCTCGCTCTTGATCCCTCATTACAAACAATCCCGTACAAGGTAGCAACCATCCTTCCTGTATTACGACCTTGGAAACATCGACCCTATCCGTCCCTCGACCTTGAAACCTAACCCTTGCACTTCTTACATCCCTTTAACCCAGACAAAGAAAACATAGATATATATATATATATATATATATATATATATATATATATATATATGTATATCTACCTCTAGAACTCGTGCTTAAGGATCAATAAACATTGTACGATGGGTCATCCTATGTATCCAAGTCCCTTTTATTGTGCACAAGGGCATGGGACTTGTCAGGACATGAATCTGTGCATTTTTGGGGTCTTTCCCGAAGGAATTGACTCTTCCTAGTCACTTTCCCGCGGGTCCCCAACGGGTCCTTGACGGGACCTTGGCGGGTCCTCGGCAGGAGCTTGGCAGGCAGACGACCGCCCACCTCGCGCCCACTGGTACAATGTGCTGATTTCTTAACCCCTCATTTTATTGATTTGTGGCGCACTTGTGTGCCTCGATTGATGAATGTGAGTCTTGGGTAAGGAACCATGGACCACCCAAACATAGTGTCCTATGTAAAAGACCTTGACGCATGAGGCACCATCGGGAAATCACAATCAATTACATTGCACGAATAATTGAAGTTGGATCCTACGATGCAACCGACTAGGGATGTTTGGCATAAAGGATTGCGCAAACCAAGGAGGCGAGTTGGGAACTCGTGCAAAGAACCCACGAAAACCTTAAAAGTCAAAATGCTAAGGATGGACCGGGACTCCTCCAAACCATGGACATCGTTCGAGCAAATCAGAGGACTCCTTACAAGTTGTATGGAATCAAGAACTACGTAGTCCATGGTGCTAAGCAAAAGGGTGAAGAGCACATTCGCGCCAAGACTTCAAGGGTCATTAAGGACCCACGAGGAAATGAGATGACTCGTAAGGTCACCGAGTCATCCCACAACGAGATTTCGTAACCGACTGCGCTTTAAAAAGAAAAAGGGCACACAAGGACACCTTTATCATTAAAAGTAACAGAAAATGGCACAACAATGCCTAACCTCGGGTAAGACATGAAGTCTTACTAAGAATTTCATCCACTAAAGAGGAGATGAAATTCAATAAGAAGAGAAATTCAACCCAAAGTCCATCGACTCCCAAGAGACTTTGGGAAGAATTTGGGAAGTGCGCCCTAAGAGATTGGCTTAGTTGACCCAACTTGGTCAAGACCTTGGGCGCATTAAAGAAGTAAGTGATGAATCACCACGGGAATTTCCCTCAAGATAGAAGAGAAGGATGAAACCTTAGCCCGGGAAGCAAGGTCTAACAAGGATCTTAAAGTCAAGCAAGTACCAACACCAAGGAAGGAGGATCATCAGCTCGTCGACGCATCGTGATCAAAGCATCTAGCCAGATTATTTACTTGGGATCGAGAAACCTTAACCCATCCTAGCCGAATTCCTTTCCCTTCCTCGGAAAATCGGCCCCCTCCTTATTTCAAAACCCTTTCTACCCTTCAGACCCCATTCGTAATCCCATGTTTTAACGATTCCATACAAGGTGGCAACCTCACAACCTAAGTTGCAACCTCGAAAACTTGATCCTAATTCCTGATTTCACCATGTCCTCAAGTTTGAAACCCACTCTCTAATCCCTGTAAACCTAATCGTTCCCAAAAACCCAACACGCATAGGCGTACAAGTATACAATTTCCCTGCGGAATACCCTCTCTATAGGACAACGGTTCTACTCTTGACTCGTTAACCCTGCAACGATTTCCAAGCTTCGGGGACGAAGCTTCTCGTAAGGGGTGGAGAGTGTAACACCCCGTGTTACGGCATTCAATCCCGGATTAATTATTTAATTAATCCCGTTAATAATAATTAAATATGATTTAATTAGGTTAGGGTTACCTTTAATTAATTAGTGAGGTCCACCATGAAACGTGGACCCTTGCCCGAATAAGAGTCTTAAGCCTATAAGGAATAAAGGAAGTAGGCCTTTTACTATTCAGATTAGGATTAGGATTCTCTTTAATTAATATGGTCCACTATGGACCATGGACCCTTATCCCTAAAACAAGCCCTAGCCCTATAAGGAATAGAATTAGTAAACCCATACCATTCAGGCCCTAACTAGGAATCTTAAATATATAAATATGGAACTTAGGAGGCACCTAGAATCCCCACAAGATTAACGCCCCACCACCCCAAAAGAGCTCCAAGAATCCCCTTAGGAGAAATCAAGGAAGCTTAAAGAAAGATCCTTCATAGCCAAGGAATTAATTAAGGCTAAGAGGTAACCCATGTCTCAACAAAACCTATTTTCATAGCTATGATTCCCCCTTAGGGTTTCCCCCATATTATTGTGATTGACGAGATATGATGATGATTATTAATGTTTGATGTGATGATCCCATGAGGGATCTTGATAATCTTGATATTGGGAGATTCTTGATAATTATGGTGTTCTTGATGATTATACGGAATCCTTGATGATTAGGTGTTGTTCTTAATGATTGTGTGATGCTCTGGATGTTTATGTGTTATTCTTACCGAATCTTGCAATTAGAAGACGAACCGTATTCTTGTTGATATAAAAGTGATTAGAACCCTAGGTTGTATCGTATGATCTTATTCTTGGATTATCGGGTGGGGAAATCGCATGTTTGGGTGTTGATTATATTTAGAAAAGCATGATAGGTTATGTGCCGTTCGTTTCTTGTATTTGATTCGTTAATTGTCTACGTGTTGTCATTAATTGCGTTGTAAAGTGTCTAAGCATGGTTTCGGGTTCCACAACGGTTCCCGGGGCGTAAAGTGTGTGAAAAGAGTCAGTGGGGGGTAGGGGACCCGCCACCTACCCACGGCCGTGAAACACCGCCCGCCGGCGACCCGCTGCCCGGAACAGTATTCTCCGGCGGGCAGCCGGCGGGTGGCCCCCTCCCACCGGCTACCCGCTGGAAATTCATCCCACCCGGGATCCCGGCTTCCCCGTTTGATGTTCCCCGTTCCCCGTGGTGTCCCAACGGACTCCGTTTATCGTGCCTATGTCTAGTTTGATGTTTCGGGTACCGTTCGTAGGTTTATGAGTCTATTATATTGCATGCTAGTTGAATTGGTATCCCGTTGACCTAGGTGGAAGAAGTATGAACCCCTTAGGACTATTCTTAGTAAGTGATGGATCACGCATAGGTTTTGTTATACGTTTTCCCCCCCTTCCTAATGTGTAATGTGGGTTGCATGTGCTTGCTATGTGTTATGTGTGTGTTACCCCAATTCGGTTGCGATCGGATTGGTTATCCTGAGCTGCGGTTCAGAAGCTGGCTGCGGTCAGATTGATACTCTTGGACTGCGGTCCACCGTTTGGTTGCGATCAAACGTTTCTATACGAGCTGTGGTTCGTCCTTTTTCCTGGCTGCGGTCAGATTACATTCTATTGGGCTGCGGTCCACTATTTGGTTGCGATCAAACACTATGATGAGCTGCGGTTCATCGGTCGGTTGCGATCGACCCCTCCGTGTTGCGATACGGGGCAGGGTGCTGCGGGGCCGTGTCAGAGCTATATGCGCTGACCCTCATGTATGGGCATGCGATTGGTCCTGTGGCGCCAACAAAGTGTGTTATGTGTTGTGACATGGACGAGTTGTGATTACGAGTGTCTTGGGGGATGTGACTATGGGATTTATATTGGGGATTGTTCATGTTGGGTTATGATCATTGTTTATACTTTGCCTTATCTGCCTTACCTGTTGTGAACTGCATATGCTCGTTATAACTGTTGCTTGTGTCTGGCCTTATCTGTCGAGTCATTCCCGGTTTTAAAGCTAGAGTTCGTAGGACATATCTTCATGCTCAAAATGGTTTTCGTATATCTATATATATCTCTATATGTATTGTATTTCAACGCGTTGGAGTGGGTTACCAGCATCTCTCGCTGAACAGATATATTTGGCTTTCAGGCACAGAAGATTAAGTCACTGGAGTGCGCTAGAACTTAGAAGTAGATAGTTTCCCTTTTGGCCTGCGTGCCACGTTTACGTATTTACGCTTTGAGGATATTAGTTAGTTAGCCTATGCACTTGGGTTCTCTAGCCCAGGTGTGGCATAGCACCCCGAACGCTTGTATTTATATCTTGGGATTTAATAAGATTCTACCTTTATTATAAGTTTTAAATGTCTTGAAAATCTGGGGTGTTACAGAGTGTGATACCCCGTTATTTCTTATAATACTATGTTGATTTAATACCCTCCGAAATTAATTTGAATGATCAAAAATTATGTTAGCCTACTATTAAATTATTTTATTATATATTATGTGACCCAAAAATATTTTTGAAATTATTTAATTAATATATTTTTCAATGATATATACTTATGCTTATAAATAAGCATATATTATTTATGCAAACATATGATATATATGTTAATGTGTTACGGATGTACATATATATTAAATATGTTAGTACACACTGTTTTGCTATATATAATAAGTATGTAATCTAATCCTCCTCATAATCATCCTAATCCCATTTAATATATTTCTTTCTGTTACACAACTCTAATCCCATATATACCTATAATCCTAATCTTGCTATAACTCTAATCTGATTATGTATTTTTCTTATCCTAAATATTTTCCTCTATCAATTCTCACCGATCATCTTCTCGCCAAATAGAAGAAAGAATAAAAACAAATTAAACGTTAGTCTCCTCCTTCATCAACATAGTCCGGTCATCATCATCAATTATAGCTCGCAGACGAGGGTCGATGAGTATAGGTGTTTCGGATGTGCGCTGAGTATTTCAACTTTTAATTAGCCCGGGTAAGATTTATGTTCACTAAAATCCCTTTACCCCAAATCAAAAATTGATTTTTCTAATTGTTTATGTGATTCGTGATTTTGAAAAAAAATTGATGATATTTAGTGTTGTAAGTTATTTGGTTATATTATGTGGATAGATATATGAGTTTACTCAGTTTATATGTGTTGAAAACCCTGCATATGTGATATGGTGATTTTGTGGTGATTAAAAAGGGAAAATTTTTACTCAATCTGATTATTGCCTGTGAAAATTTTGACTGGCGCAGCTGGAAAAAAAATTCGTGAAAAATGCTTCCTAAACTTGTTTTTGCTTGAAAGTTTTTATGGAGAACCTAGACTTGTTATAATTGATGTTTGTAAAAAGTTTGGGTTAAAAATATGTTTTGATATTTCCAGAAAAATTTCGTAAAGTGGAGGCAGTGTGCTGCCAGTTCAATTTCTGTCTGGCGCAGTGTTGGGAAATAATTCGGGAAAAATACTTTTAGACCTTGGATTGATTTGAAACATTTTGTGTATAATCTAGACTCACTGTACCTTGTATCTGGAAAATTTCACCTGAAAATGTGTTACCAATATATTTCTATAAATCTTGCAATTCAGGTCATGCATTCTGAAAATTTCTGTCAATTCCTTATTTGAGGTGTTGAGAATTTGTTTGCTTGAGAAATATCAGTAATGTTGTCACTTTTATAAAGATTGCGAATAAAGGAAATTGATTCTTAAGAATTGTGTAGTATCCTGTTGTGAAATTCTGGATACTTGGGTTATGACCCAGTTTGTTGTGGAGTGAGCGGTTGAATATACCAACTCTCTAGGGAGCTTAAAAACTCTCTGTTGTTTTGAGGAGTGAGCAGTGAAAACATATCCTGTCTCACTAGGACTTTTAGTCCTGTTGTATTTTGAGAAGTGGTTAGCGGAGTCTACCACTGGGTATTTACCCTGTTGAGTAGTAGTCAGTAGAAACGTATCCTGGCTACTAGGATTAGTTACTACCTATTGGGCTTGGAAACCCATTGGGGGTGTGCACACTTAAGGTATTAGTTCTGTTCTACTTTATTGGGATTTTTGCGTAGTGTTCAGTAGATTTATTACTGTTCACTAGGGCTTATTGAATAAGACCCTGCCCATTATTTGGTTGGTTTAAATGGGATTTTTGAGTAGTGTTCAGTAAAGAGAATTACTGTTCACTAGGGCTTAAATAATTAAGACCTTGCCCATTATTTAAGATTGAATGGGATTTTGTGTAGTGTTCAGTAGAGTGATTACTGTTCACTGGGGCTTGATGAAACAAGACCCTGCCCATTATGTTGGAATTGGTGTTCCTCCATGTTGGAATAAATATATTACTTTTGAAAGGTTCCTAAAATATCCATTGTGAGAACTACTGATTTGGTATTAAAAATTATGAGTATTGTTGGGAAATTATGGTTGTTGGAAATTCTGAGTATTTCATATTTGAGTTATGTTCTATATGATTATGCTCTATTGATGATAAAAGATTAAATGTTTAAAGGGTCTATGCTTTATGCCAATTATCTGCTCCTATGTACTATGTGCAAAATGTTTTACGGGGTGAAATAGATCTTACAAGCTTAATGCTGAATTTGTGTGTTTCTTTGTTTTCTGTTCTTTAATTTTTTTTGCAGGAACTCTTGCATGAGCATTGGGCATGAGAATGAGTGAACCACCTAGATATATCATGTATTAGTTAGACATTTGAATTGTTAGTTGTTTTTGTACTAATACATATTTTGAGTTGTTTATTGAACTTGTATTATTAGCCTTAGCGTTTGGGTATAAGAGAGATATCTGAGCGTGGCGGTAACACCCATTTCTTTTGGTTAGTTAATGCTTCCGCTATGTAATTAGTGAATTTTTCAATTAAGAAAGTATAATTGTAAGGAAAATTTAGTATTGAAAATGGGGGTGTTACACAAAACAAATCCCTTCGGGGATTTTCTTCTCCAAACACAAATTCAAGTCCAAAACATGGCAAATCTCACCCAACACAACAAAATGACTTGAATCATGGAAAATGCCAAGCAATGGCACAAAGGAACCCTAAACACAAGCTCATGATATGCAATATCACAAGACAAATGCATAAACCCTCACATTTCATAGCAAAACATATGTAGAATCCAAGAAATCACATATAGGTAAGCAAAATAGGTTTTGTAGAGCATGGGTTACCTCTTGAAGACCAAAAGACTTCACTTTACACCACTTAAAGCTCTCCACAAGGCTTACTTTCCAAACCCACTTCAAGATTAAACCAAAAGATCATAAAGATCCTACCTTTAAGAAAAAAAACAACTAAGATGGAACCAAAAACACAAGATGAACTTAGATCTTACCCTCCTAGATGTCCAAATAGGTGAAAGGTTGAATCTTGGAAGCAAATCTTGGAATCTTGACAAGGGTCTCAACTTGGCTTGGAGAATAAGCTACACTTCTTTTCTAGAGAGAAGGTAGAACTAATTTCTAAGAATTGTAGGGAATGAAATGAAGAAGTCTTCTAGGTTAGGTTACAATACTAACTCTTGGTGAAAAGACAAGAATACCCTTACTAACCCTTAGAAAGTGTAAGGAACAAGGGAACTCCCCTCAAAGCTCAAGGTACAAGCTCAACTTTAAGGTTGACTAGTCAAATACTAGTCCTTGAGTATTAAAAAACAGGATTTTAGGAATTAATTCCTCAAATACAATAGGATTAATTACTCAATTAATCCATGGATTGAATGTGGATTTTTGGGGTGTCACACCACCCCCAAGAAGCAACGAGGCCAATACAGAGGGCTTCCCTTGCCCAAAATGCAACCAAAGCCACAGAGGCAGGAACTGCATGGGGAACCCCTTACGGTGCTTCAACTGTGGAAAAGAAGGACATAAGGCCTTCCACTGCTTACAACCCTCAAGCTCACGCCCCATGCACATGGGACAACACGGAGGCGCAAGCAACCAAGGGAATCACGGTGCCCCCGGGAAAGTATTCATCATGAGCCGCACACAAGCCGAAATTGGGAACGAGGGCAGCCTCAACGAAGAAAAAATGACCCTGGAAGACGAGGATCACGCAAATCCACTAGAAGAAAACCAAGAAGATGAATTCTGTTTAGGATAGACTAAGAAACCACTTGTAACCACCCTTATAGTAAAACTGCTTGTCTAGCTTAGCCACTTCGGAATCATTTTAAATAAGATCGAAATATTTTAGCGTAGGTAAAGGAAACTATACAACAACAAACCACAAGGAGGATCACCACTAGAAGACAAAAGAAGGAAAAAGACAAGGAACACAGAACAAGGAAGGCTAGTGTTGCCAATGAGAATGGAACCTTGGACCTCGCACTTATAAATCAAAACCTTAACCACTAGGCTATAAGTGTTTCTTAAAACCTCAGGGGAACACTCCCTTCTTAAACCCCCACAAATCCCTAAAAACCCCAAAACCCCCAAATCAAAAACCCTTCTTCTTCTTCTTCTTCTTCTTCCCCACTCTCTCCCTCTCTCTCTCCCCTCACCCCATCAACCCGCCATCTCCCCCACCTTCACACACCTGCCGCCGCACCACCCTCCACCATCACACCCGCCGCCCTACGCCCCGCCGACGAAACACCACCACAGCCGGCCAACGCACACACGCCGCCGCCACAGAGCCGGAGTCCACCCGCGCCGAGCCCACTGCCACGGCGAACCCGCCACTCGCCTGGCCACCGCCCACTGCCAGCATCAGCCACCTGCACCGCCCGGCCTCGCACCCTCGCCGCCGACCCCGAAACAGTGAGCCACGCCACCGCCCCTCGCCGCCGGAACCTCGCCGGAGTCTAGCCGGAATTTCGCCGGAGCCCCACTGGAAAACGCCACCTAGGAGAGAAAATCAAAATGCCGAAATAGCCCCTCGGAGTCTGCACCCCGGAATGGAACAACGCCGGCTACCCCGTGATCGGAGGTAAAGCCTCGAACCCGACCAATTGTCTCCGGAGTTGGTCGACATGCTTAATTTCCAAGGACTCCTGGATATGTACCTCACCATTAAAGGGGATACGTACCCCGAATTGGTGAAAGAGTTCTATCATCATTTGGTAGCCGTTAAGCGGGGCGATAAACTGGAAATTACCGCCAAAGTCCGAGGAAAGGAAACCATACTCTCTGAAGGCCGCTTGGCCAAACTCTTAAGACTGACCACCACGGGTGTGTCAGACTACGACCGGAAGGGACGGATTGGTATCCAAAACATGGGATACAAGGACTACCTCGGGTACCTACTCGGGAGAGAAGAAGGTTTCACATCAGACACACGGCCGAACAGGAAATGGCTAACCGCAGAGCAAAAGATATTGGTCATGATTGTAACTGATAGCCTGTTGCCTACAAATAACAAAAGCAAGGATGTGGGAAGTTTGGAGTGCATGTTTGCTTACCTCCTGAAACACAAATTCAAGTTTAATCTAACAGCTCTCATGTTGAAGCACATGGAGTTTTGCAAGACTAGTAACCAGCTTAGTCTACCCTACGGGATGATCCTGAGTTGGATCATGGAGAAGAAAGGAGTAGACCTAAGCCACACAGAGATCAAGCCCGCAAACGGCATGGTTTTCAATGCCCAGAACCTCCGTCGTAATGATATCTACTACACCGAAGGGGGACAGTACATCACCCTCGAGGAAATTTGCCTTAAACCCGAGGAGGAGCGAAGAGAATTGGTTGATCGATTGGACATTTGCAACAAAAAGCTTAAACGGGCAATGCAAGATTGTGGGGGGCTAGAGGGAAATGAGGATAGCGAACCTAACCCACCGGCACCGGCATGAACCGAAGAAAACCCAAGGGAACAAAATGAAGAATCCGTCAACGAGCGTATCCTCGCACAGCTCACCCGGCAAAACCAAATCATGGACGAAGGGTTCTCGTCCCTAATCCGCGCAACACGCGCTTTGGACCGGAGGGTGGCAACTATCGAGGCCATGTTGGGCACTCACGGGGCATCCAGCTCCGGAGCAGGAAACCAAGGTAGACCCGAACCCTCCAAAACCACACCGCACCAAAAGTCCAGTCTACCCAACGAGGACAACACGTGAAGCCACATCTCCTAACCAGGAGGCCAAAATACGTGACGTCTAGGGGTGAAAGAGGGGACCCACACACCGGCTTCGAGGACGAAGCCTCTTGTAAGGGGGGGAGTGTGTAACACCCCGTGTTACGACCCCTAACCCTAACCAAATATTTAATCACTTACCCTAAAAAGAGAATTAAAAACCCATTAATCAACTAAGAAAGGTCCACCATAGTCCATGGGCCCACATCCCTATAACCAACCCCCTTAGTCCTATAAAGAATAGAATTACCAAGCCCATAGTATTTAGACCCCAATTAGGACTCCGGGGGAAAATATATATATATATAGGGTCATAGGAGGAACCTAGATCAGACATCACAAATAATCTTTCACCACACAAGAAGTTCCAAGAATCCCCTTATGAGAAATCAAGAAAGAAGAAATCTTAAAGAAAGACCCTTCATAGCCAAGGAAATTAATTAAGGCTAAGAGGTAACCCATGTCTCAACAAAACCTATTTTCTTAGCTATAATTTCCTTCCTTGGCCTCCCTCTAAATTCTTGTGTCTTGATTAGATTCTTTTATGATAATAATGTAATGTTCTTGATGATTGATGAGATGATTTATATGCTTTCTTGATAATCTTGATGTTAAAAGGAAGTTCTTGATTATGATATGATGATTCTTGACGGATCTTGATATTTTCTTGATGTTAAAGATAAAATATGTTCTTGATGATTTGGCTGGGATTAGAGCCCTAGATTGGATCGGGAATTTGTATTGTGATGTTCTTGATTTATATTCGGGGGGGAGTTCGCATGTTCAGGTGTTATTTGCATTTAGAAGTCGTAATAGGATAAGTCCTATATGATTCCTGCTTTTGATCCGTTAATTTCTTACGTGGTGTCGTTATTTGCGTTTAAAAGTGTCGAAGCTACCCGTTGCCCGGAATAGTGCCCTCCAGCGGGCAGCCAGCGGGTGACCCCCACCCACCGGCTACCCGCTGGCCCGTACCCCACCCCGGGTCCCCGGCTTCCCCGTTTGATGTTCCCCATCCCCCGTGGTGTCCCAACGGACCCCGTTTGTCGTGCCTGAGTCTAGTTTGATGTTTCGGGTACCGTTCGTAGGATAAAAGAGTCTTAGCAATTGCATGCTAGTTGAATTGGTAACCCGTGGACATAGGTGGAAGTTGTATTAACCCTTAGGAATTATTCTTAGTATGTGAATGATCACACGTAAGTTTATTTATATGTCTTTCCCCTCCCAATGTGCTATTACGTGCTCCTACGTGTTATGTGTTGCATGATCCCCCATTTTTGCTATAGGCCAATTGGGTGGTTCCCGGACTAAGGTTCGGAAGTCGGTTGAAAACCGAATGGATTGTTCCCGGACAGAAGGTTCGGAAGGGGCTGAAGGCTAATGGATTATTCCTGAGCAAAGGCTCTGAAGTGGCTAAGGACAAATTGATACACTTCTTGGACTACAAGTCCAAATATGGGCCTCGGTGCTATGACCCACCGAACCTGAACGCGCCAGGACGGTGTGTAGGGCCCATAAGCCGAGGAAGGCTATAGTCCATCGACCTGAGTAATCAGGCGGTGTGTAGGGCTACGGCTGGCTGCGATTCACCGAATGGTGGGACAGCGGTGTGTAGGGCCATAGTCTCCCAGGATCTTCGCCCACCGACTAAGTATAGCTCAGCGGTAAGCCGGGCTTGATCCGCTATGGTCCTCCGACTGTGCGCATCGACGGTGTGTAGGTTCGTAAGTCCCCTCTTGTAAAGGGGATCGCGGTCCATCGACTGTGTGCGTCAGCGGTGTGTCGGATCGTGGTCCGATGTTGAGTTCGTCAGCGGTTCTTAAAGGGTTGGTTGCAATCAACTCCCCTCGTACCACGGTACTGAGGTAGGGTGCTGCGGGGCCGTGTTAATGCTATAAGCATTAATCCTCATGTTCGGGGCATGCGATTGGTCCCGTGGCGCCATCAATGATTATGTGATGTGAATGATGATGTGTTTGAATTGAAAAGTGATCTATGACGTTAGTTGTGTATTCCTTATGATGTTATCTCTACTTAACTGTTTATCATTGTTTGACATGTTTGTCCCTACTTGCTGAGTCTATTCCCGGTTTTAAAACTAGTGTCTCTTAAGTATATGTCTTCCTGCTTCAAAATGATTTTTCCTATATCTATATATATCTATCTATAATGTATTTCAACGCGTTGGAGTGGGTTACCAGCATCTCTCTCTGAACAGATATATTTGGCTTTCAGGCACGGATGAGTAGACACTGGAGCGCGCTAGAGGTTGGAAGCGTAGAGTAGATAGTTCACTTTCGGCCTGCGTGTCATGCTTATGTATTGACATTATTAAGGATTTTAGATCGTTAGTTTGTGCACCTAAGTTCTCTAGCTCAGGTGTGGCATAGCACCCCATACTCTTATATTATATTTTTGGGAATTAATGAGAATTTACCTTTATTATATAAGTCTTAAAAATTGAAAAATTTCGGGGTGTTACAGGGTGGGTAATGGGTATTTATGTGTAGAAGGGATTTTTGTGGAAGATTTGTGATGGGTTAGGTAGGTTTAGAAGATTTTGGAAATTTCTTCTCCCCCTTCTTTGCTTTCGGCCGGCAGTGGAAATGAGGGAGATGGAGGTTCAATCTTACAAGAACTCTTCTTCCTCTTCTACCCGTTAGAGGCAAAAATAAATTGCCTTGGAAAACTACCATCTTGCCCTTTAGTGGATAGAGAGAGATTGTATAACAATTGAGGGCAACTTCGAACTTTCACTGATTTAAATTTGCCAACTCAGATTTTAATACTCCATTTGTAGGTACATGGCGCCAAAAATTAAGCTTCAATTAACTGCCACCTGTAGATGTTCATGGAGAAAAAAAAATTTCTTCGACACATAATTGTTAGTGCAATAAATATATTCACGCCAACAATTTTAGATAAAGATCCGATAAATTTTGACAAAATAAATTTTGAGCGACGGATAAATAAAATCAGACAGATAGATGCAAGTTCCAATTAAAATTGATGCCAGATATATTGAATTGCTAAATAAAATCACATCAATTAACTTAAGCAGGTCAAAATTAAATAAAGCTGATGAGCACATAATCCATACTGACTTTACAACTTGCATACAATGAATCATTTTCAACTTGTATTAGCTTAGCCCAGTATCATGCATATTCCACCTAAACCATATACATACATTTACTATCATGACAACTTCCCCCTAAATCATATATCCCTTACACAATAAAAAAATAACAAATTTCTACGTACCTAACTTCGTAAGATAAAATTACAACATTGTACTCAAATAAATTGTAACACATTACTCAAATTAAATCACGTAGAACACATAGGTAACAAATTTCATGCAAAACACGTACACACATTTTCAATTAAGAGTTTCGAAATACTTAGCTCATTTCGATCATTCCCATTTCGTGCCTTAGAGTTGCAAAACGAGATTCACACAATGGTTTTGTGAGAATGTCGGCAATTTGATTTTCTGTGGGAACATGATCGATATTCAAATCTTTCTTCTCGACGTGGTCTCGTATGAAATGATGTCAGACATCGATATGTTGGGTTCGCGAGTGCAGTACTGGATTTTGGGTTATTGCAACCGTGCTAGTATTATCACATAATATACTAACATTTTCGCATTTAATCCCATAGTCCAATAATTGTTGCTTCATCCATAAAATTTGTGCACAACAACTCCCAGCTGCAATATATTCGGCTTCGGCAGTGCTCGTAGCTATGGAGTTTTGTTTCTTGCTGAACCAAGAGACCAATCTTCCACCTAAGAACTGGCATGTCCCTGAGGTACTTTTTCGGTCTATTTTACATGCTGCAAAATCTGCATCTGAATAACAGTTAGTATAAAATCTCCTTCTTTGGGATACCATATATAATCTCACGTTGATTGTTCCCTTTAAATATCGAATTATCTTCTTCGTTGCAATCAGATGACTCTCTTTAGGCTTCGATTGAAATCTCGCGCATACTCCAACTGAGTAGGATATATCCGGTCTACTTGCGGTTAGATATAGCAATGATCCAATCATACCTCGATACATCGTTTGATCAACATCTTTGCCTTCATCATCTTTGTCCAATTTTTTAGAAGTACTCATGGAAATTTTGACTAAGGATTTTCCATCTAGCCCAAATTTATTTATAAGATCTTTTGTATATTTGGCTTGATTCACGAAAATTCCTTCTTTGAGCTGTTTGACTTGAAGTCCCAAAAAGTAGTTCAATTCTCCCATCATGCTCATTTCGAATCTGTTCTGCATAAGCTTAGAGAATTTCTCACAAAAAAAAAAAAAGATTAGTGCTTCCAAAAATAATATCATCAACATAAATTTGCACTAATAAAATATGACCATTTTCTTGAATTCTAAAGAGGGTTTTATTGACTAGGCCCTTGGTGAATCCACAACCAATTAGGAACATCGACAAGGTATCGTACCAAACTCGCGGAGCTTGTTTCAACCCATACAACGCCTTCTTGAGTTTATAGACTTGATCACCAGTGCCTTTTACCTCAAATTCGGTTGGTTGCTCGACGTAAACTTCTTCTTCAAGTAAGCCATTTAAGAATACACTTTTTACGTCCATTTGGTATACTATGAAGTTCTTGTAGGCTGCATATGCTAGGAAAAGTTTTATTGCTTCGAGTCGTGCGACGGGGGCAAATGTCTCATTAAAATCTATGCCTTTTTCTAGTGAGTACCCCTTTGCGACTAATCTTGCTTTATTCCTAACAATGACGCCGTCTTCGTTTGCTTTGTTCCTAAAGACCCATTTGGTGCCGATTACATTTTGGTGCGTGGGTCTTGGAACAAGTTCCCAAACATCGTTGCGCTTGAATTGATCCAATTCTTCTTGCATTGCATCTATCCAACTTGGATCGGCTAGAGCTTCATCAATTTCTTTTGGTTCAAGTTGTGATAGAAAACATGAGAACATTGCATCCCTTGTTGATGCATCTTGTTGGTCCCTTGTAGATGATCGTGTTCTTACTCCGTCTCTTGGATTTCTAATGACTAAATCATGTGGGTGACTTCTTAGCCACTTTTGATTTGGTTGAAAACTCATTGGATTCTCAGAGTTTCCTTCTTGTTGAAACACGATTTTTTGGATTTCCTCTTGTTGCGAATTGTTGACGGGTATTTCTTCGGATCCATCTACTGGGATTTATTCAGTTTGAATTTCGGGTGCAATTTCGGGTGCGGTCACAGTTGGTACTTCACGTGCCATAGTGGGTACTGGCTCAAATTGATGAATACCCATGTCACTTATTTCTTCGAAATCCTGCATCACATTTTCCTCAAAGATATTGTTAGAATTATTTAAATTAGAGTTACCTCCCTTATCTTTGACTTCTTTGCCGTTGCTTTCATCGAACACAACATGAATCTATTCTTCTACCACCATTGTTGATTTGTTGAATATTCTGTACGCCTTGCTACTAGATGAATATCCTAAGAATATTCCGTCGTTCACACGTTCGTCAAAATTCTTTAAATGAGACTCTCCATTAACAAGTACAAAACATTTACATCCAAATGTATGAAAATAAGTGAGGTTGGGTTTCCTCCCTTTCCATAATTCGTATGGTGTTTTGTTATGTGACTTGTGGATTAGACTGCGATTTTGAGTATAGCACGCCGTATTGATAGCTTCTGCCCAAAATCTCTTTGGTAGATCGGCGGCTGATATCATGACACGTCCAGCTTCTTTGAGTGTCCTGTTTCTTCTTTCAGCTACTCCATTTTGTTGTGGCGTTCGTGCGGCAGATAGTTGGTGTAGAATCCCTTGTGAATTGCAATAGGATTGAATCACGCCATTCACAAATTCGGTTCCTCGATCGGTTCGAATTGTTGCAATCTTCATGTCTTTTTCGACTTGTAGTTGCTTTAGTAGCTCTGGCAACTTCGATTCAACTTTGCTCTTTTTCTTTATGAATAGCGTCCATGTGTACCTGGAAACATCATCAACAACAACCAAAGTGTATTTCTTACCACTTATACTTACTGGGTCTACTGGACCAAATAAATCCATGTGCAGTAGACTTAGAGGTCTTGATGTTGACTCTTGAACTTTGAATTTGAATGATGACTTGATTTGTTTTCCCTTCTGGCATGCTTCGCAAATTTGATCCTTTTTGAACACAATGTTGGGTAGTCCATCAACTAGCTTGTTTCGTGCGAGCTTACTGATGGTTTTGAAGTTTAGATGATTTAGCCTTCTGTGCCATTCCCAACTTGCTTCATTTGAATTGCTTGCCATCAAACGCACAGAGTCCTTCGTTGTACTCCAATCAACAACATACATATTTTTCTTTCTCGATCCGGCTAGCACAACTTCCTTCGTAGATTCGTCTTTGACTTGACACTATCTTTGAAAATTTCTACGAGATAGCCTTTGTCACAAAATTGACTTGTGCTAAACAAATTGAACTTTAATCCTTCGACAAATGATACATCTTCAATTCGTAAGCCATTCTTCACAATTGTTCCGGTGCCTTTTGTTGTTCCGTATCGATCGTTTCCTCCAAAAACTACTTTTGGGCCTTCGATGCTTTTGAACTCAACTAGACTAGCTTTATTGCCGGTCATATGTCGAGAGCATCCGCTATCGAAATGCAAAATTTCCTGCAATAAAATTAATTATTCTTAGGTACCACACTTGTTTGGGTCCTTTTGTGTTAGTAATTTTGGGCATCCAAATCCACCTAGATCCCACGGATCCAAGAGTAGGTGATTTGTAACCATTAAAAACTTTATAATCATAATGCACTTGCGAATAATGCTTTCGTGCGAGTTGGGAAGCTGATAGTTGCTTGATTCTATGAAATAGAGCAAATCTGGACTTGGTCCATGGTTTGTCTTCAAGCGACCAATCTTCTTCTGAGGGATATAATCTCCCAGCCACAATTCTCGGAATTCTTCCCATATTCCTATGAGGTTTTATTGCACTTGACTCGTTGGTTCTCCTTTGAGATACAAATTTTTGCCTTTAAAAATTTTGTTGTCTTGCTGAGATATCATTGTGTTGATTCGGCCTTGCAACATTTTTATTGGCATTAATTTTGTTTCCAACTCATTGTCTCATTATGCTATACTGACTTTTCACAAATTTTACCACTAGAACTTTATTAATTAAAGTAGTAGTAGAATTAGTCAGTTTTTGAGGGGTTTGAGAACATGATGGATCGTACCCTAGTCTGGCTTTATCTCCAGCGGGTTTTTGCATGTTTACCATTTTATCCATTATTTTGGATGAATTCGTAAATGATGCGATTACTTCCCGAAGGTTATGTTCTCGAACCTCTCTTGCTTTGCACTCTTCTTGAAGTCGAACATTTTCGGCTTTCAAATTACTCATTTCATTTAGAGCATTTTGCAATTTTTGTGTCATTTCTTCCTTTTCAAGGATTAACGTATTATTGCGCTCTTTGATTTGAGTATGAGTGGTCACGACCTTTTGACAATCTTCCATAAGACTTTGAAATGATTCTTGAGTCTCGAAAGAGGTGTCATTGGAACTAAAGGAACTAAAAGAACTAGAAGATACCTCTTCGTCGGTTTCGCGCGCCATTAAACATTCCTCATGTTTGGATGTCTTGCCACTAAGCATAGAAGCACCGTATCTTCTAGTGATGACTCACTCTCGTCACTAGATGATTCTTTGGATTCGCTTGCTTCTAGCGGATCACTTATCAAAGCTTTTCGTTTATCCTTCTTGAATCTCTTTTCCTTTGACTTGTATTCTTGCTGCGAAGGGTTAGTAGCATTCAAATTTTTGCTTACCTTGGGGTGTGGACATTCTGGCATAAAGTGTCCAGGCTTTCTACAGTTATAACACACATTTGTGTTATCTTCGACCGGTTCTTTCCTTGGTCTTCTAAACGAGCTTCCTTGTGGTGAACTCTTGAATTTGTTCTTTCGCATGAACTTTTTGAATTTCCTAACAAATAAGGAAAATTGTTTGTCAGATAAAAAATCATTATTTCCTACTGACCTTGATGTAGACGGTTGATCGACAATTAGTGCGGATGTTCGTTCTTCGCGTTCTTCTTCAATTCGTGTCTTCATCTCGAACTCGTATGCCTTGAGATCACTAAAGAGTTTATCCGTAGATAATGTTCTTAGATCTCTATGATCTGCATCGCGATTACTTTCATATCCCAATTAGAAGGTAGTCCACGTAATACTTTGAGTGATATTTCCTTTTGGGAGATGGTTTTGCCAAGATCACTTATTTCACCAAGAATCTTGACTAAGCGAGCTTCCATATACGAAATACTTTCATTAAAAAGCATTTTGAAATCTTCAAATCTTTTCTTGCTGTTGACTATGTTTCGAAATGGCTGGAAGCTAAAGCCACCAGGACAGATGACTCTAAAGCTGTTGCAGATTTTACCTAATCTAACATCTTTTCCAGGTTTGGCATTCCAAGAGCTATAATAAGTGATCAGGGTACTCACTTTTGTCAGGGTACTCATCTTTTGCCTTCTTTTCATGGACTTGCAGGTGAAGATCCTCACAAACACTTAAAGGAATTCCATGTGGTGTGTTCAAGTATGAAACCCACTGGGGTTACTGAGGAACAAATCAAGTTGAAAGCCTTTCCCTTTTCGTTAAAAGATTCAGCGAAAGATTGGCTATACTATCTACCTTCCGGGAGTATCACCACATGGACTAACCTGAAAACAGCGTTCCTTGAAAAATATTTCCCAGCTTCAAGGGCGGCCAAAATTAGAAAGGAAATATGTGGTATAAGGCAAAACAATGGAGAGTCCCTGTATGAATATTGGGAGCGTTTCAAGAAACTATGTGCAAGTTGCCCACACCATCAAATTAGCGATCAATTACTCATTCAATACTTTTATGAAGGACTTTTTCCAATGGATAGAAGCATGATTGATGCCGCAAGCGGTGGTGCTTTAGTTGACAAGACACCAAACGCTGCAAGAACTCTAATTACAAACATGGCTGCAAATTCTCAACAGTTTGGCAATAGACTTGTCCAACCGTCTAAGCAAGTGAATGAGGTAGATATTTCTGCTCTTTAACAACAAATTTCTTGTTTAACTACTCTTGTTCGTCAATTAGCTGTAAACAATATGCAAACTATAAAAGTATGTGGAATTTGCTCGGTAGTTCGGCACCAAACTGATGCCTTCCCAACTCTTCAAGAAGAACCTATTGAACAAGTCAACATGGCTGGAGGTTTTCCTGGACAACCTCAAGGTAAGTATGATCTGAGGGATCACCTGAATCTTAGCTATGGGAACCCATAAGGGAACGAGTTTGTTCAGAATTGTCCCAATTTTCAGGAATATAGACAACCATTTCCTTCAATACAACAGTCAGCCCAAAGCTCTAGCTCAGGTATGAATCTAGAAGATATTGTTAAATCTCTTGCTACTAACACTTTACAGTTCCAACAAGAAACACAACTATTCCAACAATAGACAAGAGCTAGTATTCAAGAAACAAAGGCTAGTATTCAAAACTTGGAAAGACAAATGGGCCAACTAGCAACTACGGGTTGTCGGTTGGAAGCATAGAGTTCTGACAAATTACCCTCTCAAACGATTATTAATCCAAAAGAGAATGTAAGTGCAATTAGTGTTGAAAGTATGTCGCTGGAAAAGAATGTTGATTTAAACAAGGAAATAACTGCAGGACTCATTGCCAACAATGAAGAGAAGTCCCAAGGTAAGCTTTCATCTTTTTCTGATTATGAACCAGCACCCCCATTTCCTCGAGCTCTTTTAGAACCAATAAGAGGAAACTCAAATAATGATCTGTATGAGACCTTTCGTGAATGTGAGGCTAATAAACCATTTTTAGATTCTATGGAAAAAGTCCCTCGCTATGCAAATTTTCTAAAAGAGGTACGCACCATGAAAAAGAAACGAAATAATAAAGGAGTTGAGGAAGTGAAAGTGCATGAGAATGTCTCTATGGCTAGTCAAGGCAATCTTCCTGAAAAGTGTAAAGATCCAGGTATGTTTACTATCCCATGCATGATAAGTGGTGTTAAACTTGAAAATGCTATGTTAGATTTAGGAGCTTCTATTAATGTGATGCCATATCATGTGTATGCTTCTTTAAATCTTGGACCCCTGAATAAATCTAGTATAGTAATTCAATTGGCTGAAGGATCTACTACATATCCTAGGGGTGTGGTTGAAGATTTGCTTGTTAAAGTTAATAATTTGGTTTTTCCTGCTGATTTTTATGTGCTTGATATGGAAAATAATAATAAAATTTCTCATATTTTGTTAGGAAGGCCATTCTTAAAAACTGCAAAAACTAAAATTGATATTCACAGTGGTATGCTTACGATGGAGTCTAATGGTAGACTTGTGACTTTTAGTATTTATAATACCATGAAATCTCCTGGTGATGATAATTTTGAAATTTTTGTTGATTCTTTAAAACTTGTTAAATTTGATGAAATTGCTTCTATTGAAAATAAAGAAGAACCAAATAATAAATCATCTTTGAGTCCTAATCTGCATGAAGGGACTGTTTCTTTGAATACTCATAATCATCGAAGGTACTCAAAAAGACGATGGAAATTTAAAGAAATATCATAAGTCGAGCCACCGACGATAAACGAAGGCGCTGCTTGGGAGGCAACCTAAGGTGTGTTTGTTTCATTCTTTTTCTTTTATTCCCTTTTCTCATTCAATATCCCTTTTTCTGTGTTTTTTTATTCAACATTGGGGACAATGTTGATAATATGTGTGGGGGAGGGGATTTATTATTTGTTTGCTTGTCAAAATTTTAAAAAAAAAATTTACTAGTATTTTATGCAAAATAAGTATTATTTTGAAAAATTACTATATTTTCCTTTCTTGAAATTCATAACATGATTGAATAAATAGTTTGGCAAGTTGTGATTAGTTTGTTAGCATTTTCTGTTTGACATGTAGTGGCTAGATTAAGTAAGCAATAAACCTCTGAGTGTTTTGAGCCATTGACTGACACTTCGGTCTTATTTTCTTTCTATTGTGTGATTTTTCCATAATTTTGTTTTTCTAGAACTTGCCTTGATTCTCTTTTAAAGCTAATTAGACCATGCATGATTCAAGGGTGATTAAGGCCATTATTTGATTTTGAGCATCACTAGCCAAATAACCGGTTTGTCCTATGATTTATTTCCCCTTGTTAACCACTTTGAGCTTTATGGCCATTCTTTTCTTTACTTTGAACCACATTACAAGCCTTTTATATCTAAAAATAATGTCTTCACCCAACTGAATAACTAGCGGAGCAAATTTTGAATTATTCTTGTAATCTTTGTGAGGTTGTGAAGAATAAGTGTGGGGGAGATCACTTACTTTTTTTAATATGATTGAGAGTGAGGTGGGTTGTATCCTCATTGTTAATTTGTTGTTGGTCTTCTATGAAAAAGAAAACGAAGACAGTTCATGATTCAAAAAAAAAAAAAGTACTGAAATTGAAAAAAATGAAGAAATGGGAGAAACAATGAATATATGTTGAAAAAAAAAATGTTGCTGAAGATTTATATGAAAAATGATAAAGAATCAGTAGTTTCTTTTGAGTATGAAGTTACCTCTAAATAAATGAAGCAAGGGGAATTTCTGGTAATATTGAAGAAGTCCTTATTTTTGAGAATGATAGTTGAAGTGTCAATGAGAAATGCTTTGAAAGGAGACTGAGGGTGTTGAGCAAGCATCTTGGATTGTTTTTATTTATTTGCTCTACTAGTTTGAAAGCTTTTGTTTAAACTACTTTCCTAAAATGTTCCCTACCTTAACCCTAGCCCCATTACAACCTGTGAAAAGTCCTTATGATTTGTGTCATGCATGATTCTTGTAGTGGTGATTGAGAAGATATGCAAGCCTATGGTAGAACAATTTTATAGGAATGAACTTGAGTGAATTTATACCCATCAAAAACTTGAGTGATGAGTGATATTCCTGTGAGGGCTTACTTATTTAGTTATCTCAATTTTCAGACAGGAATGCTAACTTATTAATTGCAGGGTGCTTGAAATTGTTGTTCATGATATGTTATGAGTTTCAGGAGCTTTTTTTAATTTACTTCGCAAATAATATTTTTGCTTGGGGACAAGCAAACGTTTTAGTGTGGGGGTACTTGATAGGCACATTTTACACTCATATTTTAGGTACATCTTTATAATAATTTTGCATTAGTTATTTAATATTATTGTTGGTCCCAAAAGGGTGGCGAGAAGTCTAGAGGGGGGGGGTGAATAGACTTCTCTAACTTTTTAAAAACTTTCGCAAAACACACAAGGCAAATAACACTTTAATTATATCAACTCTAAGTAACAAGCATCATCAAGATAAACAACTTAGAGTGTGCAGCGGAATAGGTAGCGGTATAGTGTTATGCTTAATAGTGTGGTGCTCAAAGAGAGATTCTAAACATGCAATACGTTAGAAACACTTAATATGGTTCAAATATAATGTACGCAAAGTTTGGCTCGCATGCAAACGTGGGAACTATCAATCCCAGACATATAAAGATAAGCGATAAATCGTAATCGGGTTAGTTCGCAGTTAGAATAAGCATGCACAAAATATATGAGCAGTAAGTAAATGTAGAGAGAGATTTATAGTGGTTCAGAGGTGGTGTAATCCTCCTAGTCCACTCTTCTCCTTTTCACTTCAAGGAGGAAATTCACTTTTCTTCGATCACCCAGATACAATAGTGAATTAAGTGTCCAGCGACACTTCTCCGAGTGCTTCGCACAAAGCTACACTCCTCCAAGGTTTTTCGCAAGCTCCTCTTGTTACTCCGCCTTCCCGAGTACTTCGCACCAAGCTGTACTCCTACACCACGAGAACTACGCACAAAGCTACGTCCTCCAAGGGTTTTCACAAGCTCCTCTTGTTACTCTGCCCTTCACCACGAGTGCTACGCACAAAGCTACACTCAACCAGGGTTTTTCACTCTCTCTAGTTACTCCGCCCTCTTTCTACACTCAGTAGAGAAATCTACAAAGAGATGAAATTTTTCTCTCACTCAGACTTGAATTTAATCGTGTATAGCTCAATATATGACTTGATGATTGATTGGGTATTCTTTGAGTTTGTATACTACTCTTGTTCGTGATTTAAGTCATTTTGGTCTTCAAGTCTGCTTGGGCATTTTATAGCCAAAGAAATCTATTTTGCCCGTTGATCAACTTTCGATCTTGATCGTCCATTTTGAATTGTAGTTGATCTGATAATTTTGTCAACTTGATCTGCAATTGTAGGTAGATGTCATTTCTCCTTTTTGTCAGATGATTTGAATAAATTGCCCGTTGCCGTGTCTTGAATTTTGTAGCCTCCAAAATTTGAATAAGTTCGGCGCGGCGTGCTTGATTTTCTTCTCCTTCATAAATGCTCTGACATGTCAAGTTGATCAAATAATTTATCTGCTGATTCTTGCTTGAGTATAAAATAATTTCTCCGCGAATCAGCCTCCTTTTAGCGTCTCCGGTTCCACCGTAAAAACTTGATGTTCAGATGAAAATATATCAGATATTTTCTCCTTCATGATCCTTGTAAAATAATATACTGGAACCTCTATAAAAACTTCACTATTGTTCATGGTGAGATGCTCTGTTTCGAATTTCTAGCTTGGTTCACCATACTTGGTGTGTTTCTCCATATGGTGCATGGCTTTTGTGAGACTTGTGCATTTTACTTAGTCTCCATATTCTTAGCTAGTCTCTATTTTAGAGAGTCTCTTTTTCAAGCTAGTCTCCATACGGTTTTGTATACTTTGAGCAAGTCTCTCATACTTCTCCAAGCTAGTCTCACATATGATTATACGGTCCAAGCTAGTCTCCCATACGGTCTTCGTATACATTGAGCTAGTCTCTCATACGGTTATACGGTCCAAGCTAGTCTCTCATACGGTGGAGTTAGTCTCTCATACGGTCCAAGCTAGTCTCCAAAGCAAGCTTAAAAATTGCTTCACTTGAGATTCGAACTAAGGATCACTTAGCTTAGCTCACACGTGTTTCTTCCAACTCCTCTAGCATGGTTCTTGGTGACTTCTTCGCAACATAATTATGTTAAGCTATAATCCCGCTTAACATCGAAAATCAAAATATGATTTTCCAGACTTGTACATGGGTTGCATGATATGGGTGCACCATACTCCGTAGACTCAAACTGACTCAAATAGAATAAAAATGGGGACTACTTGATTTTTCAAAAATACATTCGGCTCATCAAAATTTACAATATATTCCTAACAATTTCCCCCTTTTTGATTATGCCGAAACTTATACCCATGTCATTTTGGCTTTGTCAATTTTGAAAAATAATTTCTTTTTAATCAATTTTATTTCGACTAGCCAATTGACGGGTTTAACAAAAATTGTGACTTAGAGATTTTAATTTTGGACAATCCTAAACGTATATTGAGACTATAACGCGGGGTTACGTATTGATTTTTATCTTTTAATTTTTCTTCCCCCTTTCAATTTTATTTTCTCAATTTGTACGTCTCACATGTAATTCCTAAGTCCAATTTTAAAATCTTGTGACATAAACACAAAATAAATAAATTAACTAAGACTCACTTAGTATGGTACGAATTAATATCATCATGCAATTTAAACCCATTTTAGCTTAGCATATATAAGATGTCAAAAGAAGTGTGCTAGCTAAAATATTTTTGTACACCAAAAATTTGAAACTGCCTTTCGAATTGTTACCTCCTTTTCAGCTTGTCATTGATGAACTCTCTTAGCTTCTTGAAATCATTCTCCAGCCCTTTGTTTTGATACGGTGCGGTCACTTGCCCGGTGATGTAGTTGCCATAAGCCTCTCTTATATTATCTCCTTTCAACACTCCGGCTTCATGCCAAAAGATGCATTCGTCAAGTGTTCGGCCATCACTCATTTGGTCACTTCGGTGTCCGAACTCCGTTTGAAGCTCTTGCAATTTTTGTATCCTTGTTGCAATTGGCTTCGGCATTTGCGGCATTGGAGCAATCGGCCTTGGTGGCAACACATCATGAGAAGTAGAACTTTGGCTTGGACAAGTTCCCTTGAGGTAATCAATCATACTCACACGGCTTGGAGCTCTTGGTGTTGTTGGCCGAATTAGCTCAACCAATGGTCCTCTTGGAGCTCGGGGTTGCGCATATGCTTGTGACACAAAATGACGTACCAATCCTTCCCCCTTTTCGGCAGCATCCATGAAACGTTGAAACCTCTTTGTGGAAGAATCTTGCCTTTCACGCACTCCCTCTAGAAGATCCATGTGAATACGCGATTGCATGAGTAAACCTTGTACTTGTTGCTCCAAAAGTTTGAGCCGCGACATAGTATCGGACCCATGCTTTCCCATGTCATTGAACAACTTCATCACATCTTTCTTCAATTCATCTTTGGCCGTGTCAATTTCGGTTTTTAATAGGCCTTGCCTATTAAACAATTGTTGAGCACGTTCCACCATCTCCTTGTGATAATCATCAAGCTTTGTATCCATTGTGTCCATCTTTGTTCTCAATCCACCCGAAGACTCTTGTACAATTGCCTTAACATCTCCAACAATTTCTTCTCTTAAGGCTTGAATATTTATCAATGGCTCATGTTGTACGGGTGCATTTGGAATTGGCAAAGGGTGTGCAAAATCATCTTGTGGTGTGGTGATCATTGTGTCGGCAAGATTTGCTTCGGCTTCTTCGGTGTTGTAGCAAATCATCAATGTGTTTCGGATCCTTGGATGATCTTGTTGATCATAAAACTCATAGGAAGGAGGCAAGGTTGGCAAATTTCTTGTTTCATCCAAGTTCAAAGAGATCCCTTGACTTGGTGCATTCCCTTCCTCAAGAATGGATCCCGTAACCTCCGTTTCGGGATGTGGAAAATAGGACTCAAAGCTTAAATCTTCATTCATATTTGCAGCTCCAAAATTCGCAGGATATGGATCAAATCCTAGGGGCCGTACATCATCACTTCTCACCAAGGATCTCTCTCCGGGTCCTCTTCGGGTATCTACTAAAGACATAGCGGTGGCACGGCGAATATGATTCGGATAAAATTCTCCTAAAGGCTCCTCGGTTGTGGCTTCAACCATCACTCCCTTTTCGGTTCTCTTCTTCCTAGCAAGCTTAGTTAAAAAGCAAGATTTAATCACCGAAAGCCGGGTAGCCTTTGCAAGATCTCTTGTGCTCAACCAACTCAACACAAATTCTTCATTTTCCAAAGTATTTGGCCCTATTGTTTTGGCCAACACACTATGGGTTCCCAATCTCCATGATCTCCAATCTAGTGTTCTTTTAAACTCCTCCAAGAGTACACTATCCGCTCCAATTGGAGATGTCTCATCATCACTTCCAACTTCAACAACATCATTCACAACAACATTCTCCTCAACTCTATTTTCTTCAACAAAACCGTGACTTTCAAGAATGGGGTGGTTCGGGTGGTTCGGGTTTTGGGTGGGTAAGGGTGTAGAGCTTGGGTGGCTATGTTGTTCCTCATTGGATCTCACGGCGGGAGAATTCGAACCTTCATTACTCGGCTCACGGATAAATTGTCTTAGATTTAGGAAAGGGTTGGGTGTTTTTCTCTTTCGGGTGGGTTTAGGTAGGCTTGAGGGTAAGGAGGGATTTTTAGGCTCATTTGAGTTGGGTGGCCGAAACAAGTAGCTATGGTTGGTAATGTGTTTGGCTTTTGTAAGGGTTACATTCTTGGTTCTCAAAATCTCACCAACGGCAAACCCGTAACCAATCTCTTGTTGGAACCATCCATCAACTAAAGGTTTGGCCTTCCTTATAGATTCACACAACCTCCCAAACATGAAAGCTCCCCAATCCACACAAACATTGTTCAAGAGAATATCCATAATCATCAATTTCTCCTTAGACAATCTATCACGGCAATGATAACGTGATTCTACACATTTATGAATAATATCCAACAACAATCCATAATCCTTCTTCAAGTCTCTTTTAACACCATTAACCTTCGGAGATAGCGGTGCGTTTGCATTGCGTACCTCGGCCCATATGGCATTGACATCATGCACATAATTTTCAACTCTCAAATTCGATTCAACAAGGTTAAACATCCTCCGAAAATCACCGAGATTAATTTCTACATCAACACCTTTGATCATAGAAATAATAGAGCCATTCTCTATTCTAGCATTCATATATAGTTCGGTCACTTCATCCTTATAGAAACCAACATATCTAAAAGTGCAAAAATTTAACAACCCACTAGATTCGAGAGAGTTGATAATTTTTACCCCAATAGATTTGTTCTCCACATGCTTGTTGAAGTCGTTGACATCAAGAATCATCCCGCTTAGCACACGGCTCGACCTTCTTGATCCTCCGGTTGTGAAAGATTCCATCTCCACTTGATGAGCATCCATTTGAGTAGAAAGGAATTTTTAGGAAATTTTTTGGGTGCAAAGGTGGATATTTCGGCAGTGAGGTCCGAAAATAAGGTAAGGAGGGATGGGTTTTTGTGTAGAGAGGTTATTTGGGTAGGATTTTGGGTTTGGGTGATGGGTTTTTTTGTGTAGAAGATTTTAGAGTAGAGAAATTAGAGTGGGTATTTGAGCAATGGTGAAATTTTGGCTTCTCCTTGTGCTTGAATTCCGGCCGGCGAGAGGAAAGATGGAGAAGAGTTTGAGTTCTTCTTGATTTTCTCTTTCTACCCGTTAGGAATGAGGGTGAAAGGGTGTGAAAATACTCTTTTGCCCTCTAGTGGGTAGAGAGAGAGTCTTGATCTCCTTGAGGATAAATTCGACCTTCCACATGATTTAAATTTGCCAGCTCAGATTTTTATACTTCATTTGTGAGTACATGGCGCCAAAAATTGTGCTTCAAATAACCACCAACCTGGAGCAAATCAGATAAAAAATATCTCGAAAATAATCTGTTAGTCCAATAAATATGCTCCAGATAAATAAAATTAATTCAATTTCATATTTCAATAAAGCTGATTTTCTGAAAAGGTTATCTGATAAAAATTGAACTGATCTCACAGATACCTAATATCTGTAAAATTACAAGTTCCCAAATTGGTTGACTTTTGCAATTGGGCCAACATTTTTGACTTTTGAAAACCAAAGCTTATGGGCATAACATTTCATCAGAATAAGCTTTCTTTAACACAAACCCAATTAGGCATCTAAAATTCCCCCTTAATTATATACTTAACATAATTAACCCAAAATAAAAGAAAATTCCCCCTAAATTGCATACTAATTTCAAATAGGCAAATTAGGCAAATAAATTACACAAATTAAATATTTCAAAAACAAGACAAATTAAATAAACGTACATAACATACAAATAAATCACAAAATTTAGGTACGTAGATTCCGTAAGATAAAATTATAACACATTTAGGTACATACAAATTATACGAAAACATGTACACAATTAAGCATATATCTTACGTACATGCCAAAACAAATTAAAACACATAAGACACATAAATTACATGCACAGAACGTATCAAAATTAACAAAAATTAAGAGTTTAGAAATTGCTTAGCTCATTTCGATCATTCCCATTTCATGCCTTAGAGTAGCAAAACGAGATTCACACAATGGCTTTGTGAGAATATCGGCAATTTGATTCTCCGTGGGAATATGATCGATTGTCAAATCCTTCTTTTCGACGTGATCGCGGATAAAATGGTGTCGAACATCAATATGCTTGGTTCGCGAATGAAGCACTGGATTTTGGGTTATGGCGATTGCACTTGTATTATCGCATAAAATGCTAACATTTTCGCACTTAATCCCATAGTCCAATAATTGTTGCTTCATCCACAAGATTTGTGCACAACAACTCCCAGCTGCAATATATTCGGCTTCTGCAGTGCTCGTAGCTATGGAGTTTTGCTTTTTGCTGAACCAAGAGACCAATCTTCCCCCTAAGAACTGGCATGTCCCTGAGGTACTTTTTCGGTCTATTTTACAACCTGCAAAATCTGCATCTGAATAACCCGTTAGTGTAAAATCTCCTTCTTTGGGATACCATAATCCCACATTGATTGTTCCTTTGAGATATCGGATTATCTTCTTGGTTGCAATTAGATGACTTTCTTTGGGCTTTGATTGGAATCTTGCACATACGCCAACCGAGTAGGATATGTCTGGTCTGCTCGCGGTTAAGTATAGTAACGATCCAATCATCCCTCGATACATCGTTTGCTCGACATCTTTTCCTTCATCATCTTTATCCAATTTTTGAGATGTGCTCATGGAAATTTTGACTGAGGATTTTCCATCTATGCCAAATTTCTTGATAAGATCTCTTGTGTACTTGGCTTGATTGATGAAAATTCCTTCTTCAAGTTGCTTGACTTGTAATCCCAAAAAGTAATTTAATTCTCCCATCATACTCATCTCGAACCTATTCTGCATGAGCTTAGAAAATTTCTCACATAAAGATTTATCAGTACTTCCAAAGATAATATCATCAACATAAATTTGTACTAATAAAATGTGATTATTTTCTTGAATTCTAAAGAGGGTTTTATCGACTAGACCTTTGGTGAATCCACAACTAATTAAGAACAATGATAAGGTGTCGTACCAAGCTCGCGGAGCTTGTTTTAACCCATACAATGCCTTCTTTAATTTGTAGACTTGATCACCAACGTCTTTTACCTCAAAACCGGGTGGTTGTTCGACGTAAACTTCTTCTTCAAGTAAGCCATTAAGAAATGCGCTCTTTACGTCCATTTGATATACCACGAAATTCTTGTGTGCTGCGTATGCTAGGAATATCCGAATTGCTTCGAGTCGTGCGACGGGGGCGAATGTCTCATCAAAATCAATTCCTTCTTCTTGTGAGTACCCCTTCGCAACTAATCTTGCTTTATTCCTACAATGACGCTGTCTTTGTTTGCTTTGTTCCTAAAGACCCATTTAGTGCCAATTACATTTTGGTGCGTTGGTCTCAGAACAAGTTTCCATACGTCGTTGCGCTTGAATTGATCTAATTCTTCTTGCATGGCATCTATCCAACTTGGATCGGCTAATGCTTCATTAATTTCTTTTGGCTCCAGTTGTAATAGAAAGCATGAGAACATTGCATCTTGTTGTTGATTCCTAGTAGATGATCGTGTTTTCACTCCGTCACTTGGATTTCCAATGACTAAGTCATGTGTGTGACTTCTTAGCCATTTTCGATTTGGTTGGAAACTTGTTGGATTCTCAGAGTTTCCTTCTTGTTGTGATTCCACTTGGTGTGACACCACTTGTTGTATATTATTGACGGGTGCTTCTTCGGGTTCAACTACTGGAGTTTCTTCTTGTGCAATTTCGGGTGCAACAGGCATGCGTGACATTTCGGGTTCCTCATTGTATATTGCCTCAAATTGGTGAATACCCATGTCACTTGATTCTTCTACTTCCTGCAACACATCATCTTCGACCAACTCATTAGAATTATTCAAATCACAATTACCTTCACCATTTTGCCATTTTTGTCGTGATTCTCGTTGAACACAACATGAATTGATTCTTCTACCACCATTGTTGATTTGTTGAATATTCTGTACGCTTTGCTGGTGGATGAATATCCCAAAAATATTCCTTCGTTCGCACGTTCGTCAAAAGTCTTTAATTGAGACTTTCCATTAACAAGTACAAAACATTTACAACCAAATGTATGAAAATAGGTGAGATTGGGTTTTCTCCCTTTCCATAATTCATATGGTGTTTTGTTATAGGACTTGTGGATTAGACTTCGATTTTGAGTATAACACGCCGTGTTGATAGCTTCTGCCCAAAATCTCTTTGGTAGTTCAGCGGCCGTTATCATGACTCGTGCGGCTTCTTTGAGTGTTCGATTTCTTCTTTCGGCTACACCATTTTGTTGTGGCGTTCGTGCGGCAGATAATTGATGTAAAATTCCTTGTGAATTGCAATAAGATTGAATTACTCTGTTCACGAACTCTGTTCCTCGATCGGTTCGTATTGTTGCAATCTTCATGTCTTTTTCGACTTGCAGTAGCTTCAATAGCTCTGGCAACTTTGATAAGACTTCATCCTTTTTCTTGATGAATATTGTCCACGTGTACCTAGAAAAATCATCAACAACAACCAAAGTATATTTCTTACCACTTATACTTACTGGGTCTACTGGACCAAATAAATCCATGTGCAGTAGACTTAAGGGTCTTGATGTTAACTCTTGAGCTTTGACTTTGAATGATGCTTTGATTTGTTTTCCTTTCTGGCATGCATCACAAATTTGATTTTTCTTGAACACAATGTTGGGTAGTCCCTCGACTATATTATTTCTTGCAAGCTTGTTGATGGTTTTGAAATTCAAATGATTTAGCCTTCTGTGCCATTCCCAACAAACTTCATTCGAATTATTTGCCATCAAGCATACGGATTCCTTCGTTGTACTCCAATCCACAACATACATGTTTTTCTTTCTTGATCCGGCGAGTACGACTTCGTTCGTAGATTCATCCTTGACTTGACATTTGCCTTTGTGAAATTCTACGAGATATCCTTTGTCGCAAAATTGACTTGTACTAAACAAGTTGAATTTTAATCCTTCGACATAAGATACGGCATCAATTCGTAGACCATTTTTCACAATTGCGCCGGTTCCTTTTGTCATTCCATATCGATCGTTTCCACCGAACACTACTTTTGGTCCTTCGATACTTTTGAACTCAACTAGACTAGTTTTATTGCCGGTCATGTGTCGAGAGCAACCGCTATCGAAATACCAAACTTCCTGCAAGAAAGATTAATTATTTTTAGGTACCCATGCTTGATTGGGTCCTGTTGTGTTAGTAATTTTTGGCATCCAAATCCACCTAGATCCCACTGATCCAAGAATAGGTGATCTGTAACCATTAAAAACATTATAATCATAACGCACTTTCGAATAATGATTCGGTGCGGGTTGGGAAGCTGATAGTTGCTTGACTCTATGAAACAAATTAAATCTGGACTTGGTCCATGGTTTATGTTCAAGCGACCAATCTTCTTCTGAGGGATATAATCTCCCAGCCCCAATTCTCGGAATTCTTCCCATATTCGTATGAGGTTTTATTGCACTAGACTCGTTGGTTCTCCTTTGAGATACAAATTTTTGCCTTTTAAAATTTTGTTGTCTTGCCAAAATGTCACTGTGTTGTTTCGGCCTAGCAACAACTTTCTGGGCATTAATTTTGTTTCCAACTCCTTGTCTCATTGTGCTATGTTGACTTTTTACAAATTTTACCACTGGAACTTTATTGATTAAAGTAGTGGTTGAATTAGTCAACTTTTGAGGGGTTTTAGAACATGATGGATCGTAGCCAAGTCCGGCTTTATCTCCAGCGGGTTTTTGCATGTTTACCATTTTATCCATTATTTTGGATGAATGCGTAAATGATGCAATAACTTCCTGAAGGTTATGTTCTCTAACCTCTCTAGCTTTGCACTCTTCTTGAAGTCGAATATTTTCGGCTTTCAATTTACTCATTTCATTTAGAGCATTTTGCAATTTTTGCGCCATTTCTTCCTTTTCAAGAATTAATGAATTATTGCGCTCTTTGATTTGAGTATGAGTGGCCATGACTTTTTGACAATCTTCCATAAGACTTTGAAATGATTCTTGAGTCTAGAAAGAAGTGTCAACTGTACTAAAAGAACTAAAAGAGCTAGAAGATACCTCTTCGTCGATTTCATGCGCCATATAGCATTCCTCATGTTCGGATGTCTTGCCCACTAGGCATAGTAGCGCCGTATCTTCTTGTGATGAATCACTCTCGTCACTAGATGATTCTTCGGATTCACTTGCTTCTAACGGATCGCTTATTAGTGCCTTCCGTTTGCCCTTTTTGAATTTCTTCTCTTTGGATTTGTATTCCACTTGTGGAGAAGTATTCAAATTTTTGTCCGCCTTGGGGTGTGGACATTCAGCCATAAAATGTCCAGGCTTTCTACAATTATAACACACGTTTGTGTTATCTTCGACCGGTTCCCTTCTTGATCTTCTATTTTCTCGAAAGAAATTTCCTTGTGGTGATCCTTTGTTCTTTCGCATGAACTTCTTGAATTTCCTAACAAATAAAGAAAATTGTTCGTCAGATAAAAAATCATTATTTGCAACTGACCTTGATGTTGAAGGTTGTTCGGCCATCAATGCGGATGTTCGTTCATCACGTTCTTCCTCGACTCGTGTCTTCATTTCGAACTCATACGCCTTAAGATCACTAAAGAGTTTATCCGTAGATAATGTCCTTAGATCTCTATGATCGCGCATTGCGGTCACCTTCATATCCCAATTTGTAGGTAGTCCGCGTAACACTTTGAGCGATATTTCTTTCTGGGTAATGGTCTTTCCAAGATCACTTATTTCACCAAGAATCTTGACTAAGCGTGCTTCCATGTCGGTAATACTTTCGTTAGAAAGCATTTTGAAATCTTCAAATCTTTTCATGGCGATGGTTAGCTTGTTGTCTTTTTCTTGTTCGTCGCCTTCACCGATGCTTATGAGCGTATCCCATATTTGCTTTGCCGTAGTGCACTTTCGAATCTTTGGGAATATGGTGTCATCGACCGCTTTGAATAAAATATCTTTGGCAATGTTGTCCAAATTATTTCTCCCTCTATCTTCCTTTGTCCACTCCATTTTTGGCTTTGGAATATATCGTGCAGCATCTGGATCTCGTGGAGTAGCAGTATTGGCTTCCATAATTTGGATAGGACCATTTGCGATGACTTCCCACATTTCATCATTTAACGCAGATAAGTGCACCTGCATACGTATTTTCCAATCACCAAATTTATCAAGTGAAAAAAGCAAATTTTGAGCAAGATCCATATCTCTCTTCATTTTGAAGATTTTGAGATCTATCTAGCAGTCAAAATTGACTCAAATAGACAACCACTCTGATACCACTTGTTGGTCCCGAAAGGGTCGCGAGAAGTCTAGAAGGGGGGGGGGGGGGGTGAATAGACTTCTCTAACTTTTTAAAAACTTTCGCAAAACACACAAGGCAAATAACACTTTAATTATATCAACTCTAAGTAACAAGCATCATCAAGATAAACAACTTAGAGTGTGCAGCGGAATAGGTAGCGGTATAGTGTTATGCTTAATAGTGTGGTGCTCAAAGAGAGATTCTAAACATGCAATACGTTAGAAACACTTAATATGGTTCAAATATAATGTACGCAAAGTTTGGCTCGCATGCAAACGTGGGAACTATCAAACCCAGACATATAAAGATAAGCGATAAATCGTAATCGGGTTAGTTTGCAGTTAGAATAAGCGTGCACAAAATATATGAGCAGTAAGTAAATGTAGAGAGAGATTTATAGTGGTTCAGAGGTGGTGTAATCCTCCTAGTCCACTCTTCTCCTTTTCACTTCAAGGAGGAAATTCACTTTTCTTCGATCACCCAGATACAATAGTGAATTAAGTGTCCAGTGACACTTCTCCGAGTGCTTCGCACAAAGCTACACTCCTCCAAGGTTTTTCGCAAGCTCCCCTTGTTACTCCGCCTTCCCGAGTACTTCGCACCAAGCTGTACTCCTACACCACGAGAACTACGCACAAAGCTACGTCCTCCAAGGGTTTTCACAAGCTCCTCTTGTTACTCTGCCCTTCACCACGAGTGCTACGCACAAAGCTACACTCAACCAGGGTTTTTCACTCTCTCTAGTTACTCCGCCGTCTTTCTACACTCAGTAGAGAAATCTACAAAGAGATGAAATTTTTCTCTCACTCAGACTTGAATTTAATCGTGTATAGCTCAATATATGACTTGATGATTGATTGGGTATTCTTTGAGTTTGTATACTACTCTTGTTCGTGATTCAAGTCATTTTGGTCTTCAAGTCTGCTTGGGCATTTTATAGCCAAAGAAAGCTATTTTGCCCGTTGATCAACTTTCGATCTTGATCGTCCATTTTGAATTGTAGTTGATCTGATAATTTTGTCAACTTGATCTGCAATTGTAGGTAGATGTCATTTCTCCTTTTTGTCAGATGATTTGAATAAATTGCCCGTTGCCGTGTCTTGAATTTTGTAGCCTCCAAAATTTGAATAAGTTCGGCGCGGCGTGCTTGATTTTCTTCTCCTTCATAAATGCTCTGACATGTCAAGTTGATCAAATAATTTATCTGCTGATTCTTGCTTGAGTATAAAATAATTTCTCCGCGAATCAGCCTCCTTTGAGCGTCTCCGGTTCCACCGTAAAAACTTGATGTTCAGATGAAAATATATCAGATATTTTCTCCTTCATGATCCTTGTAAAATAATATACTGGAACCTCTGTAAAAACTTCACTGTTGTTCATGGTGAGATGCTCTGTTTCGAATTTCTAGCTTGGTTCACCATACTTGGTGTGTTTCTCCATATGGTGCATGGCTTTTGTGAGACTTGTGCATTTTACTTAGTCTCCATATTCTTAGCTAGTCTCCATTTAGCTAGTCTCCATATTAGCTAATCTCCATTTTAGCTAGTCTCCATTTTAAGCTAGTCTCCATTCCAAGCTAGTCTCCATTCTAGCTAGTCTCTTTTTCAAGCTAGGAGTAGTCTCCTAGTCTCCATTTTAGCTAGTCTCTATTTTAGAGAGTCTCTTTTTCAAGCTAGTCTCCCATACGATTATACGGTCCAAGCTAGTCTCCCATACGGTCTTCGTATACATTGAGCTAGTCTCTCATACGGTTATACGGTCCAAGCTAGTCTCCCATACGAGACAAGCTAGTCTCCAATACAGTGAAGCTAGTCTCTCATACGGTGGAGTTAGTCTCCAAAGCAAGCTTAAAAATTGCTTCACTTGAGATTCAAACTAAGGATCACTTGGCTTAGGTCACACGCATTTCTTCCAACTCCTCTAGCATGGTTCTTGGTGACTTCTCCGCAACATAATTATGTTAAGCTATAATCCCGCTTAACATCGAAAATCAAAATATGATTTTCCAGACTTGTACATGGGTTGCATGATATGGGTGCACCATACTCCGTAGACTCAAACTGACTCAAATAGAATAAAAATGGGGACTATTTGATTTTTCAAAAATACATTCGGCTCATCAAAATTTACAATATATTCCTAACAATTATATTATAATTAATTCTTTTTATATACAATATATAATATATATAATAAATAATATATAAAACACCAATATATATATATTAGCCTACGTACTAGTTTACATATGCATTCTAAATATATATATTACAAAACTTTATACGGCAAAATATAATATTACATATGCATGCATGAAATTAAAACCATTCAAAACTTTATGTTTGAATTATTCTTTCCTTTGTACAGGAGTGCGGATATCATGCGGAGGAGTGCTTCAACGGCAAAAAAAAAAAAAAAAAAAAACGAAAATGAATGGTGGAGATTTTTAGAGTTTATTTTTAGGAGTAGTTAAATAGTGTAGGTTTTTTATTGTAAAATGTTCATTCTTTCCCTCTCGATTATTCTTTAAAGCTGTTATCAATGTCCAATCGTTGCTAATTTCTTTAGCTTGGTTTAGTGAATTGAATCCCCGGAATTGATTATGCTGTAAGATTATTTATTTATTTTGGTATATAATTTTTATGCATTTGAGTATTAAATATTCTTCTAAGTTATTTGATATAATTATTTGATATATTAGATAATGTTGTGCTAAAAATTATTATAATATTCAGTAGCAACTGAGGTTAATTATTGACGGCTTAGTGATAATTGGTTTCAGGAAGAATATTTTTCTAAATTAAATGCAACCGCTTGTGCTTGTGTTATTTAGTTTGTCGGTTTTCCTAGTTCCTATTGCTGCTATTAAATTAAATCTATAGCGCTTGTCTTAGGTTATTTAGTAGTTAGGGGTAATTAAACCGCATGTGCTTTAGTTACCTACAACTAAGGGAAAACGGAAATGAAATAATTTCACGACAAATATTCAATTGCATATTAATTACCTTTTGAATCAATGATCATTGTTAAATTCCAGTGGTGGATCTTTTCTAACCAAGGTTTTCTATTATAATTGCTTTCAATATATTATTTTCATTGCTCTATTCGTTCATTTACATTTCTTGTTTATTTAAATTCTCTTTTATTTAATCTTTATTCTCGTCATATTCCAAACCCCCCTACCTTTAATTTGAACACAAAAGTTAAACTAGTTACTCCTCGTGGGATCGATCCTTACTCCCGCTACTACGTTTGTAAGGTTTTAATTTGTGAACCTACGACAGATCGCCAAATTTTGGCGCCGTTGCCGGGGAGTTTTTCTTGTTTATTTTGTGTTTATCTATTTATTTACATGTTTTTTTTCTTTCCTTTTCTTATTCATTTGTCCCAAAAAAAATCAAAAAAATTTCTTTTCTTTCATTACTTTTACATAATTGTTGCACTATCTTTAACGGTTTATGCCTATAACTCGATCTGGTAATCAGGAAATCTTACCGTACAATCCCGAAATTGAAAGAACTGTACGCAGGTTGAGGAAAGAAGCTTTGAGGAAATTGGAGTTTAGTGATCTGGCTACCGATCCCCAACCTTCCGCCAATTCTAATTTAGAAGAGGAACCCATGCCTCAAAATCAGACTTTAAAAGAGCTTTGAGCTCCGAATTTAGATCAGCAACTTTTATAAATCACTTTTCCTGCTTTGGATGCTAATGTACAATTTGAATTAAAATCTGGATTAATTCATCTTTTGCCTTCTTTTCATGGACTTGCAGGTGAAGATCCTCACAAACACTTAAAGGAATTCCATGTGGTGTGTTCAAGTATGAAACCCACTGGGGTTACTCAGGAACAAATCAAGTTGAAAGCCTTTCCCTTTTCGTTAAAAGATTCAGCGAAAGATTGGCTATACTATCTACCCTCAGGGAGCATCACCACATGGAATACCTTGAAGACACTATTCCTTGAATGCAGTTCAAGGAATAATAAGTAAAGAAGGCAGTTCATCATTTCAATTGCTGACTCTTTCTCATTTTCTCATAAATTTTCAGCAATATTTTTTTCTTTCAAACATATATGCTCCATTTATCCCTTTTTTGAATTTTCCATACTTTTTTTTAAATGATGAACTGCCTTCATTTTTTCTTTTCCATAAAAGACCAAAACCACATTGGCAACGAAGATACAACCCACCTCACTCTCAATCATGTCAACAAAACAAACGGTCTCCCTAACACTTATTCTTCACGACCTCACATAGATTACAAGAATAATTCAAAATTTGCTCCACTAGTTATTCAGCTGTGTCAAGGCGTTATTTTTAGATATAAAAGGATTGTAATGTGGATCAACATAAAGAAAAGAATGGTCATAAAGCTCGAAGTGGGCTAACAAAGTAAAATAAATCATAGGACAAACCGGTTATTTGGCTAGTGAGGCTCAAAATCAAATAATGGCCTTAATCACACTTGAATCATGCATGGTCAAATTAGCTTTAAAAGAGAATGAAGGCAAGTTCTAGAGAAACAACATTATGGAAGAAATCGCACAATAGAAAGAAAATAGACCGAAGTGTCAGTCAATGGCTCAAAACACTCACAAGTTTATTGCTTACTTAATATAGTCACTACATATCAAACAGGAAATGCTAACAAACTAATCACAACTTGCCAAACTATTTATTCAATCATGTTATGAATTTCAAGAAAGGAAAATATAATAATTTTTCAAAATAATACTTATTTAGCATAAAATACTAGTAAAATATTTATTGAATATTTTTTTTTGAAAATTTTGACATAAGCAAACAAATAATAAAACTAAATACCCTCCCCCACACTTATTATCAACATTGTCCTCAATGTTTAATAAAAAAACACAGAAAAAGGGTTATTGAATGAGAAAAGGGAATAAAAGAAAAAGAATGGAACAAACACACCTTAGGTTGCCTCCTAAGCAGCGCCTTTGTTTATCATCATTGGCTCAACTTATGATATTTCTTTAAATTTCCATCGCCTTTTTGAGTACCTTCGATGATTATGAGTATTCAAAGAAACAGTCCCTTCATGCAGATTATTACTTAAAGATGATTTATTATTTTTTTCTTTTTCAATCGAAACAATTTCATCGAACTTGACAAACTTCAAAGATTCAACAAAAATTGCAAAATTATCATCACTAGGAGATTTCATGGTACCATAAATATTAAAAATCACAGGTTTACCATTAGACTCCATTGTAAACAGACCACTATGAATATCAATTTTAGTTTTTGTAGTTTTTAAGAATGGCCTTCCTAACAAAATATGAGAAATTTTATTATTATTTTTCATATCAAGCACATAAAAATCAGCAGGAAAAACCAAGTTATTAACTTCAACAAGCAAATCCTCCATCACACCCCTAGGATATGTAGTAGATCCACCAGCCAATTGAATTATTATACTAGATTTATTCAGGGGTCCAAGATTTAGAGAATTATAAACAGAATATGGCATGACATTAATAGAAGCTCCTAAATCTAACATAGCATTTCCAAATTTTACCCCACTTATAATGCATGGAATAGTAAACATACCTGGGTCTTTGCACTTTTCAGGAAGATTGCTATGACTAGCCATAGAGACATTCTTTTGCACTATCACTTCCTCAATTTTTTCATTATTTTGTTTCTTTTTCATAGTGCATACCTCTTTTAGAAAATTTGCATAGCGAGGTGCTTTTTCCATAGAATCTAAAAAAGGTTTATTAGCCTCACATTCACGAAATGTCTCATATAAATCATTATTTGAGTGTCCTCTTATTGGTTCTAAAAGATCTTGAGGAAACGGGGGTACTGGTTCATAATCAGCAAAAAAGGAAAGCTTACCTTGGGACTTCTCTTTATTGTTGGCAATAATTCCTGCACTTATTTCCTTGTTTAAATCAACATTCCTTTCCAGCGCCATACTTTCAACACCAATTGCACTTACATTCTCTTTTGGATTAAGCATCGTTTGAGAGGGTAGTTTGCCAGAACTCTGTGCTTCCACTCGACTTACCGTAGTTGCAAGTTGGCCCATTTGCCTTTCCAAGTTTTGAATACAAGCCTTTGTTTCTTGAATACTAGCTCTTGTCTCTTGTTGGAATAGTTGTGTTTCTTGTTCAAACTGCAAAGTGTTAGTAGCAAGAGATTTAACAATATCTTCTAGATTCATACCTGAGCTAGAGCTTTGGGCTGGCTTTTGTCTTGAAGGAAATGGTTGTCTATACTGCTGAAAATTGGAACGATTCTGAACAAACTGGTTCCCTTGTGAGTTCCCAGAGCTAAGGTTTGGGTGACCCCTCCATCCAGGATTATATGTATTTGAAAATGGATCATACTTACCTTGAGGTTGTCCAGGAAAACCTCCAGCCATGTTGACTTGTTCAATAGGTTCTTCTTAAAGAGTTGGGCAGGCATCAGTTTGGTGCCCAACTACCGAGCAAATTCCACATGCTTTTACAGTTTGCATATTGCCTACTGCTAATTGACGAACAAGAGTAGTTAAAACAGAAATTTGTTGTTCAAGAGCAGAAATATTTACTTCATTTACTTGGTTAGACGGTTGAACAAGTCTATTGCCAAATTGTTGAGAATTTGCAGCCATGTTTGCAATTAGAGTTCTTGCAGCGTCTGGTGTCTTGTAAACTAAAGCACCACCGCTTGCTGCATCAATCATGCTTCTATCCATTGGAAAAAGTCCTTCATAAAAGTATTGAATGAGTAATTGATCACTAAGTTGATGATGTGGCCAACTTGCACAAAGCTTCTTGAAACGCTCCCAATATTCATAAAATGACTCTCCATTGTTTGGCCTTATACCACAGATTTCCATTCTAATGTTGACCGCCCTTGAAGCTGGGAAATACTTTTCAAGGAACGCTGTCTTCAGGTTATTCCATGTGGTGATGCTCCCATAAGGTAGATAGTATAGCCAATCCTTCGCTGAGTCTTTCAAAGAAAAGGGGATGGCTCTCAACTTGATTTGTTCTTCAGTAACCCTTGTGGGTTTCATACTTGAACACACCACATGGAATTCCTTTAAGTGTTTGTGGGGATCTTCACCTGCAAGTCCATGAAAAGAAGGCAAAAGATGAATCAATCCAGATTTTAATTCAAATTGGACATTAGCATCCAGAGCGGGAAAAGTGATGCATAAAGGTTGCTGATCTAAATTCGGAGCTCCAAGCTCTTTTAAAGTACGATTTTGCGCCATGGGTTTCTCTTCTAGATTAGAATTCTCAAAAGTATAGAATTCTTCCTCAATATTACAAGAACTTCCCCTTGCTTCATTTCTTTAGAGGTAACTTCAGACTCAGAACAAACTGCTGATTCTTTCTCACTTTTCTCATAAATTCTCGATAACTTTTTTTCAAAATATATTCATCATTCCTTTCATTTTTTTTCAATCTTTCGTACGTCTTTTTTTTTTTTTTCAAATACTCATGAATTGCCTTTATTTTCGTAGAAGACCAAAAACAAATTGACAATGAAGATACAACCCGCCTCACTCTCAAAACAAATGGTCTCGTCCACACTTATTCTTCACAAACTCACGTAGATTACAAAAAAAATAATCCAAAATTTGCTCCACTAGTTATTCAGCTGGGCAAAGGCATTATTTTTAGATATAAAAGGCTTGTAATGTGGTTCAAGATAAAGAAAAGAATGGCCGTAAATCTCAAAGTGGGTTAACAAAGGAATAAATCATAAGACAAACCGGTTATTTGGCTAGTGAGGCTCAAAATCAAATAATGGCCTTAATCACACTCGAATCATGCATGGTCTAATTAGCTTTAAAAGAGAATCAAGGCAAGTTCTAGAGAAACAAAATTATGGAAGAAATCACACAATAGAAAGAAAATAAGACCGAAGTGTCAGTCAATGGCTCAAAACACTCACAAGTTTATTGCTTACTTAATATAGCCACTACATATCAAACAGGAAATGCTAACAAACTAATCACAACTTGCCAAACTATTTATTCAATCATGTTATGAATTCCAAGAAAGGAAAAATATAATAATTCTTCAAAATAATACTTATTTTGCATAAAATACTAGTAAAATATTTTTTTTAAAAGTTTTTTGTTTAAATTTTGACATAAGCAAGCAAATAATAAAACTAAAAATTTTGACATAAGCAAACAAATAATAAAACTAAATCCCCTCCCCCACACTTATTATCAACATTGTCCCCAATGTTGAATAAAAAAGCACAGAAAAAGGGTTATTGAATGAGAATATGGAATAAAAGAAAAAGAATGGAACAAACACACCTTAGGTTGCCTCCCAAGTAGCACCTTTGTTTATCGTCGTTGGCTCGACTTATGATATTTTTTTAAATTTCCATCGTCTTTTTGAGTACCTTCGATGATTATGAGTATTCAAAGAAACAGTCCCTTCATGCAGATTAGTACTCAAAGATGATTTCTTATTTTTATCTTTTTCATTTTCATTAGAAGCAATTTCATCAAATTTAACAAACTTCAAAGAATCAACAAAAATTGTAAAATTATCATCACTGGGAGATTTTATGGTATCATAAATATTAAAATTCACAAATTTACCATTAAACTACATAGTAAGCATACCACTATGAATATCAATTTTTGTTTTTGCAATTTTTAAGAATGGCCTTCCTAACAATATATGATTATTATTTTCCATATCAAGCACATAAAAATCAGCAGGAAAAACCAAGTTATTAACTTCAACAATCAAATCCTCAATCACACCCATAGGATCTGTAGTAGAACCATCAGCCAATTGAATGATTACACTAGTTTTGTTTAGGGGTCCAAGATTTAAAGAATTATAAACAGAATATGGCATGACATTAATAGAAGCGCATAAATCTAACATAGCATTTTCAAATTTCACACCACTTATCACGCACGGAATAGTAAACATACCTGGGTCTTTGCACTTTTTTGGAAGATGGCTTTGACTAGCCATTGAGGCAGTCTCTTGCACTTTCACGTCCTCAATTCTTTCATTATTTTGTTTCTTTTTCATATTGCGTACATCTTTTAGAAAATTTGCATATCGAGGTACTTTTTCCATAGAATCTAAAAATGTTTTATTAGCCTCACATTCACGAAATGTTTCATACAGATCTTTATTTGAGTTTCCTCTTATTGGTTATAAAAGAGCTTGAGGAAATGGGGGTACTGGTTCATAATTAGAAAAAGATGAAAGCTTACCTTGAGACTTCTCTTTATTGTTGGCAATGTTTCCTACACTTGTTTCCTTGTCTAAATCAACATTCTTTTCCAGCGACATACTTCTCACAGTAATTTCACTTACATTCTCTTTAGGATTAACAATCGTTTGAGAGGGTAATTTGCCAGAACTCTGTGCTTCCACGCGACTTACCGTAGTTGCTAGTTGGCCCATTTGTCTTTCCAAGTTTTGAATACTAGTCTTTGTTTCTTGAATACTAGCTCTTGTCTCTTGTTGGAATAGTTGTGTTTCTTGTTGAAACTGCAAAGTGTTAGTAGCAAGAGATTTAACAATATCTTCTAGATTCATACCTGAGCTAGAGCTTTGGGCTGGCTGTTGTCTTGAAGGAAATGGTTGTCTATACAGCTGAAAATTGGAACGACTCTGAACAAACTGGTTCCCTTGTGAGTTCCCATAGCTAAGGTTTGGGTGACCCCTCCATCCAGGATTATAGGTATTGGAAAATGGATCATACTTACCTTGAGGTTGTCCAGGAAAACCTCCAGCCATGTTGACTTGTTCAATAGGTTCTTCTTGAAGAGTTGGGCAGGCATCAGTTTGGTGCCCAACTACCGAGCAAATTCCACATGCTTTTACAGTTTGCATATTGCCTACTGCTAATTGACGAACAAGAGTAGTTAAAACAGAAATTTGTTGTTCAAGAGCAGAAACATTTACCTCATTTACTTGCTTAGACGGTTGAACAAGTCTATTGCCAAATTGTTGAGAATTTGCAGCCATGTTTGCAATTAGAGTTCTTGCAGCGTCTGGTGTCTTGTCAACTAAAGCACCACCGCTTGCGGCATCAATCATGCTTCTATCCATTGGAAAAAGTCCTTCATAAAAGTATTGAATGAGTAATTGATCACTAATTTGATGATGTGGGCAACTTGCACAAAGCTTCTTGAAACGCTCCCAATATTCATACAATGACTCTCCATTGGTTTGCCTTATACCATAGATTTCCTTTATAATGTTGGCCGCCCTTGAAGCTGGGAAATACTTTTCAAGGAACGCTGTCTTCAGGTTATTCCATGTGGTGATGCTCCAAGAAGGTAGATAGTATAGCCAATCCTTCGCTGAGTCTTTCAAAGAAAAGGGGAAGGCTCTCAACTTGATTTGTTCTTCAGTAACCCCTGTGGGTTTCATACTTGAACACACCACATGGAATTCCTTTAAGTGTTTGTGGGGATCTTCACCTGCAAGTCCATGAAAAGAAGGCAAAAGATGAATCAATCCAGATTTTAATTCAAATTGGATATTAGCATCCAGAGCGGGAAAAGTGATGCGTAAAGGTTGTTGATCCAAATTCGGAGCTCTAAGCTCTTTTAAAGTACGATTTTGCACCATGGGTTTCTCTTCTAGATTAGAATTGGTGGAATCGGTAGCCAGATCACTAATCTCCAATTTTCTCAATGCATCTTTCTTCCACCTGCGTATAGTTCTTTCAATTTCCGTATAGTACGGCAAGATTTTTTGATTAGCAGATCGAGTTATAGGAATTAAAAAAAAAAAAAAAGAAAATATATTGCAGCATTTATGTAAAAGTAACGAAAGAAAAGATTTTTAAAAATTTTTTTTTTTGGGAGAAATGAAAAACAAATAAACAAATAAAGAAAAATAATTAAATGAACACAAAATAAGCTAGAAAATCTCCCCGGCAATTTTCTAGCTTATTTTGTGTTTATTTATTAATTTATTTGTTTATTTGTTTTTTCTCGTTAATTTGTCCCCAAAAAAATTCTTTTCTTTCATTACTTTTACATAAATGCTGCAATATATTTTCTCTTTTTTTTATGCCTATAACTCGATCTGCTAATAAAAAAATCTTGTCGTACTATGTGGAAATTGAAAGAACTATACGTAGGTGGAGGAAAAAAGCTTTGAGAAAATTGGAGTTTAGTGATCTGGTTACCGATTCTACCAATTCTAATCTAGAAGAGAAACTCATGGCGCAAAATCGTACTATAAAAGAGCTTGGACCTCCAAATTTAGATCAGCAACCCTTATGCATCGCTTTTCCTGCTCTGGATGCTAATATACAAATCGAATTAAAATCTGGGTTAATTCATCTTTTGCCTTCTTTTCATGGACTTGCAGGTGAAGATCAGCACAAACAATTAAAGGAATTCCATGTGGTGTGTACGAGTATGAAACCCACAGGGGTTACTGAAGAACAAATCAAGTTGAGAGCCTTTCCCTTTTCGTTGAAAGATTCAACGAAGGATTGGCTATACTACCTACCTTCGGGGAGCATCACCACATGGAATAACCTGAAGACAGCGTTCCTTGAAAAATATTTCTCAGCTTCAAGAGCGGCCAACATTAGAAAGGAAATATTTGGTATAAGGCAAAACAATGGAGAGTCATTGTATGAATATTGGGAGCGTTTCAAAAAGCTTTGCGCAAGCTGCCCACACCATCAAATTGGTGATCAATTACTCATTCAATACTTTTATGAAGGACTTTTTCTAATTGATAAGAGAATGATTGATGCTGCAAGCGGTGGTGCTTTAGTTGACAAGACACCGGACGCCGCAAGAACCCTAATTGCAAACATGGCTGCAAATTCTCAACAATTTGGCAATAGACTTGTCCAACCGTCTAAGCAAGTGAATGAGGTAAATATTTCTGCTCTTAAACAACAAATTTCTGGTTTAACTACCCTTGTTCGTCAATTAGCAGTAGGCAATATGCAAACCGTAAAAGCATGTGGAATTTGCTCGGTAGTTGGGCACCAAACTGATGCTTGCCCAACTCTTCAAGAAGAACCTATTGAACATGTTAATATGGCTGGAGGTTTTCCTGGACAACCTCAAGGTAAGTATGATCCATTTTCTAATAAATATAATCCTGGATGGAGAGATCACCCGAACCTTAGCTATGGGAACTCACAAGGCAACCAGATTATTCAGAATTGTCCCAATTCTCAGCAGTATAGACAACCATTTCCTTCAAGACATCAGCCAGCCCAAAGCTCTAGCTCAGGTATGAATCTAGAAGATATTGTTAAATCTCTTGCTACTAACACTTTGCAGTTTCAACAAGAAACACAATTATTCCAACAAGAGACAAGAGCTAGTATTCAAGAAACAAAGGCTAGTATTCAAAACTTGGAAAGACAAATGGGCCAACTAGCAACTACGGTAAGTCGAGTGGAAGCACAGAGTTCTGGCAAATTACCCTCTCAAACGATTGTTAATCCTAAAGAGAATGTAAGTGCAATTAGTGTTGAAAGTATGTCGCTGGAAATGAATGTTGATTTAGACAAGAAAATAAGTGTAGGTAACATTGCCAATAATAAAGAGAAGTCCCAAGGTAAGCTTTCTTCTTTTTCTGATTATGAACCAGTACCCCCATTTCCTCAAGCTCTTTTAGAACCAATAAGAGGAAACTCAAATAATAATCTGTATGAGACCTTTCGTGAATGTGAGGCTAATAAACCATTTTTAGATTCTATGGAAAAAGTACCTCGCTATGGAAATTTTCTAAAAGAGGTACGCACTTTGAAAAAGAAACAAAATAAAGAAAGTGTTGAGGAAGTGAAAGTGCAAGCGAATGTCTCTATGGCTAGTCAAAGCAATCTTCCTGAGAAATGCAAAGATCCAGGTATGTTTACTATTCCGTGCATGATAAGTGGTGTGAAACTTGAAAAAGCTATGTTAGATTTAGGCGCTTCAATTAATGTCATGCCATATTCTGTTTATACTTCTTTAAAGCTTGGACCCCTGAATAAAACTAATGTTGTAGTTCAATTGGCTGATGGATCTACTACATTTCCTAGGGGTGTGATTGAGGATTTGATTGTTTACGTTAGTAACTTGGTTTTACCAGCTGATTTTTACGTGCTTGATATGGAAAATAATAATAAAATTTATCATATTTTGTTAGGAAGGCCATTCTTAAAAACTGCAAAAACAAAAATTAATATTCATAGCGGTATGCTTACTATGGAGTCTAATGGTAAACTTGTGAATTTTAATATTTATGATACCGTGAAATCTCCTAGTGATGATAATTTTGCAATTTTTGTTGATTCTTTGAAGTTTGTTAAATTTGATGAAATTGCTTCTAATGAAAATGAAAAAGATAAAACTAATAAATCATCTTTGCGTACTAATCTGCATGAAGGGACCGTTTCTTTGAATACTCATAATCATCGAAGGTACTCAAAAAGACGATGGAAATTAAAAGAAATATCATAAGTCGAGCCAACGACGATAAACAAAGGTGCTGCTTGGAGGCAACCTAAGGTGTGTTTGTTCCATTCTTTTTCTTTTATTCCCTTTTCTCATTCAATAACCCTTTTTCTGTGCTTTTTTTTTTTCAACATTGGGGACAATGTTGATAATAAGTGTGGGGGAGGGGATTTATTATTTGTTTGCTTGTCAAAATTTAAAAAAAAAAAATTCAATAAATATTTTACAAGTATTTTATGCAAAATAAATATTATTTCAAAAAATTATTCTATTTTTCCTTTCTTGAAATTCATATCATGATTGAATAAATGGTTTAGCAAATTGTGGGTAGTTTGTTAGCATTTCCTGTTTGATATGTAGTGGCTATATTAAGTAAGCAATAAACTGTGAGGTTTTGAGCAATTGACTGACACCTCGGTCTTCTTTTTTTTCTATTGTGTGATTTTTTCCATAATTTTGTATCTCTAGAACTTGCCTTGATTCTCTTTAAAAGCTAATTAGACCATGCATGATTCAAGTGTGATTAAGGCCATTATTTGATTTTGAGCCTCACTAGCCAAATAACTGGTTTGTCCTATGATTTATTTCCCCTTGTTAACCACTTTGAGCTTTATGGCCATTTTCTTTCTTTACTTTGAACCATATTACAAACCTTTTATATCCAGAAATAATTCCTTCACCCAGCTGAATAACTAGTGGAGCAAATTTTGAATTATTCTTGTAATCAGCGTGAGGTTGTGAAGAATAAGTATGGGGGAGATCACTTACTTTTGTTAATATGATTGAGAGTGAGGCGGTTGTATCTTCGTTACCAATTTGGTTTTGTCTTCTATGAAAAAGAAAACGAAGACAGTTCATGATTCCAAAAAAAAAAAAAAGAAAAAAAAATTCTGAGCCAGGACCAAACTCTTCTTTTGAGTATGATTGATGTTGCTGAAAATTTATATGAAAAATGAGAAAGAATCAGCAGTTTCTTCTGAGTCTGAAGTTACCTCTATATAAATGAAGCAAGGGGAAATTCTGGTAATATTGAGGTGGAATTCTATATTTCTGAGAATGATAATTGGGTTGAAATGTCAATAGGAAATGCTTTGAATGAAAAACTGAGGGTGTTGAGCAAGGGTGTTGGATTCTTTGTATTTATTTGCTCATCTGGTTTGAAGGTTCTGTTTAAGCTACTTTCTTAAAATGTTCCCTACCCTAACCCTAGCCCCATTACAACCTGTGAAAAGACCTTATGATTTGTGTCGTGCATGACTCTTGTAGTGGTGATTGAGAAGATATGCAAGCCTATGGTAGAGCAATTTTATAGGAATGAACTTGAGCGAAATCTATACCCATCAAACACTTGAGTGATGAGTGATATTCCTGTGAGGGCTTACTTATTTAGTTTTCTTCATTTTCAAATAGGAATACTAACTTATTAATGGCAGGGTGCTTCAAATTGTTGTTCATGATGTGTTATGAGTTTCAAGAATTTTATTTTTAATTTACTTCGCAAATAATATTTTTGCTTGGGGACAAGCAAATGTCTTAGTGTGGGGGAATTCTAAATTTGGCGAGCTGTCGTAGGCTCCCAAATTAAATCCTTACAAACGTAGTAGCGGGAGTAAGGATCGATCCCACGAGGAGTAACTAGTTTAACTTTTGTGCTCAAATTAAGGGTATGGGGGGTTTGGTATGAAAATGATAATCAAAGTAAATAAACAAATAAAGCATTGAAAATAATATATTGAAAACACTTATAATAAAAAACCTTGGTTAGTAAAGATCCACCACCGGAATATAACACTAATCATTGATTCATAAAGTAATTAATATGCAATTGAATATTTGTCGTGAAATTATTTCATTTCCGTTTTCCCTTAGTTGTAGGTAACTAAAGCACACGCGGTTTAATTACCCCTAACTACTAAATAACCTAAGACAAGCGCTATAGATTTAATTTAATAGCAGCAATAGGAACTAGGAAAACCGACAAACTAAATAACACAAGCACAAGCGGTTGCATTTAATTTAGAAAAATATTCTTCCTGAAACCAATTATCACTAAGTCATCAATAATTAACCTCAGTTGCTACTGAATATTAGAATAATTTGTAGCACAGCATTATCTAATATAGCAAATTATTATATCAAATAACTTAGAAGAATATTTAATACTCAAATGCATAAAAATTATATACTAAAATAAATAAATAATCTTACAGCATAATCAATTCCGGGGCTTCAATTCACTAAACCAAGTTAAAGAAATTAGCAACAAATGGACATTGATAACAACTTTAAAGAATAATCGAGAGGGGAAGAATGAACGTTGAACAAATGAAATTCTTTTACTATTTATACAATTCTTGATTTATTTTGCACCATCAATTTTCCTACTCTTTCGCCAAGTGAAGAGGTCATCCGCTCTGCCGCATGAATCGGTCGATGATGTTTGCGCTGTTGACGACGAAGTGTTTTCCTATTTATTTTTGTTTCGCCAAATGTGCTGTACGAAACACATTAAAACATAAATATTTGTTTTGTCTTGTTGTTGTGCTAAGCATTGGACAGTTGGCCATAATGTAATTAGGAAAATAAAATTAAGAAATTAGGCTCAAAACTTACTATTAACTAAATATTATTATAAAATACTTATTTAACTAATTAATTAATTAAATTCTAAAATGAAATAATTATTAAATAATTATAAATAACTAATATAAAAATATTATAAAAATATACAGAAAATAGGAGTGTAAAATATGCTTATCACATGGCGATGGTTAGCTTGTTGTCCTTTTCTTGTTCGTCGCCTTCACCGATACTAATGAGAGTATCCCATATCTCTTTTGCCGTAGTACACTTTCGAATCTTTAGGAATATGGTGTCATCGACCGCTTTGAACAAAATATCCTTGGCAATGTTGTCCAAGTTATTTCGTCCTCTATCTTCACTAGTCCACTCCATTTTTGTGCGGCAGCGGTGTTAACTTCCATGATCTGGATAGGACCGGTAGTGATGACTTCCTACATTTCATCATTTAAAGCAGATAAGTGCACCTGCATACGTAAGTGAGAAAAGCAAATTTTGAGATAGAACCATATCTCTCTTCACCTAGCAGTGAAGAATGACTCAAAATAGACAACTGCTGTGATACCACTTGTTGGTCCCGAAAGGGTGGCATAAACAAGTTAAACAACTTAGAGTGTGCATAGCGGAATATGTAGCGGCAAAGTGTTATGCTCGGTTGTGTCGTGCTCAAAGAGAGATTCTATATATGCAACACGTTAGAAACACTTGATATAGATTAAGGATGATGTATGTAAAATTTCACTTGCATGCAAACGTGAGAACTATCAAGCCTAGAGAGATAAAGATACGCGATAAATCGTAAAAGGTTAGTTCACAGGTGATAATAGCATGCACGAAATATAATGAGCAGTAAGTAAAGAGAGAGAAAGATTTATAGTGGTTCAGAGATGGTGCCTAGTCCACTCTTCTCCTTTCACTTCAAGGAGGAAATTCACTATTCTTCGATCACCCAGATACAATAGTGAATAAGTGTCCAGTGACACTTCTCCAAGTGCTTCGCACAAAGCTACACTCCACCAAGGTTTTTCGCAAGCTCCTCTTGTTATTCCGTCTTCCCGAGTACTTCGCACCAAGCTGTACTCCTACACCACAAGAACTACGCACAAAGCTACGCTCTCACCGAGTTTTCACAAGCTCCTCTTGTTACTCTTCCCTTTACAATCGAGTGCTACGCACAAAGCTACACTCAAACTGTGTTTTTCACTCTCTCTAGTTACTCTACCGCTTTTCTACGCTCAGTAGAAGATTTACAATGAAATACTATGGTTTCTCTCTCAGACTTGAATATAATTCTATGAAGCTTTGTTTCCCCCTTTTTCGGCTAATTAGAAATATTGTTTGTATTTCTTGCTTGTATGTTTTAATCAATCAGCCGTATATATAATCCCTCCACTTGTCTTCAAGTCTGTTTGGACAATTTATAGCAAAAGATAGCAATTTGTCTGTTGATCAACTTTCGATCTCGATCGTCCATTTTGAATTGTAGTTGATCAAATAATTGTATCAACTTGATCTACAAAGTCATTTCGCCATCTGGCAGAAGATTTGAATAATCTTGCGTTGCTCTTCATTAATCTGACAAAACTTTTCTTAGAATGTGTAGCCTCCAAATTTGAATTAATCTCAGGCTTGTAATTTATCTGTTGACTTCTTCTTCTTCCTTCGCAAAACTGGCGAGTTGTCAAAAAGACAGAATTTTATAAGACAAAAATGTTGCTTCAGGTGAGAATCAAACCATGTATCACTTAGTTCCTTTGCAAAGCTCATTCCGACTCAATTAGTTCGGCTTTTGATACATATCATGACTTATATTCCTTTTGTCTCATCTCTTCACATGGGCTCCATAGCCCTTCTAAAACATATCATGTTGTGACGTCATCACCCGATAACAAAAATATCATGTTATCAAAACTTTGGCTTCATGTCTTGGCCTGATATTTCTTCCTGTTAATATTTACTTCATGTCTTGGCTTAAGTGATATTATTTCCCAATATCATGGCTTGATTAATATTTATAAGTGATATTATTTCCCAATATCACAGCTTGATTAATATTTACTTCATGTCTTGGCTTAAGTGATATTATTTCCCAATATCACGGCTTGATAGAACTTTATTATTTCCCAATATCACTTCCTGTCTACCTCATCGTGATAGCACTTCACCATAACTTGTTTAAGCTTATTTAGACCAAAATGCTCTCAATAGGAATCAAACCATAAATCATCAGGTATCAAGTATGCTTCAACAAGTCTTCTTCCATCTCATCTATCTTAACCTTTAATGACTTGAATGCTTCATTAATGTGTTAAGCTATGATCCCGCTTTGTTTTATTTTTCCATCAATAAGGCTTTCACGTAGGCTCATGGCAGGGGTGCACCATACTTTGTGAACCAGGACTGACTCAAATAAAAGAAAATTGGGGTCTACAAAATACATTTGGCTCATCAAAACTTATACAATATATTACTAATAGCTTTAGAAAGGCTCTTGTATAAATAGTGGTGCAAACCCACTTCCCAAATCAATGTGGGACAAAAGCTCATTCTTTTTCCCTTCATTTTTCCAACTCAAATGGGTCTATTTTGAGAATCAATATCTCATTCACCCATTATCCATTTTGAGCGTACAATATATCAATCTCTTCGTCTCACTACGAAGAAGCCGAATCCACTTTCACCCGACCCAAATCGGAAGTCGACCCCAAAAATAATTATATCACAAAATAGCCACTTATAATGTCATTTTATGCCATTTTAAGCTTTTTTTTCCAACAATCCCCCACAAGAATAAAAAATTGATTTTCAGGGTATTTTGAAATCGGAAACAACTGTGTTCAATGGTTGATTCCTACATAGGTTAGGTAGGGGTTACCGCACCCTTTGAACCTTCCCTTGTGAAGATATGTCTACTCTACTAGTTGTACGGTAGAACGCGATGTCTTTGAACCGACTGTCATGTGTGTAGTCGATGACATATCTCACATAGGAACCTCCCAATCATGCTTTGTTATCATGATTGTGCCCACTTTGGTCATGGGTCACCATTCCTAGTTCTGCGATAGTTTCTAATGAATTGTGCCCATCAATTCTCCTCTTAAGCGACCCCCACTTCACTCTTACATAGGTGATTCTTTCCCGAGTATCCCTCATACTCACACATGTCAACCGGCATTCAAATCATTAAAGCATCAATATGCTAGCCACGTGCGAGGGTCACTGTTTTAACTAGGAGTGGTAGGGAGTCCGAGACCCTCACAGTAACACGCTCCATTCCATAATTTTGTTGTCCCATTGAACCTAGGTGCTAGCTAGGTTGGGTATCCACTATAGAACTTTTTAGTCCAAGGGCTTTAGACCCATTCCTCTTGTCAACTTCTCCACAACTTCTTTACCTAACCCTTTAGTTAGCGGATGCCCTATTTTGTCTTTTGACTTTACGTAGTCAATCGAGACAATACTAGTTGTGAGAAGTTGTCTAATGGTATTATGTCTATGACTCACATGTCTAGACTTACCAGTATACATATGACTCTGTACTCTCACAATTGTAGCTTGACTATCGCAACGCACACATATTGTTGGTACATGTCTTTCCCAATTAGGAATACCCTCTAGAAAATGGCATAGCCATTCAGCCTATTCACAATCTTTGTCCAAGGATATCAGCTCAGATTCCATCACGGATCTAGCTATCACGGTTTGCTTAGAAGATTTCCATGCAACGACTGCACTGGCTAGTGTAAACACGTAACCACTCGTGGACTTAGAGTCCTTAATATCAGATATCAAGTTAGCGTCGCAATACCCTTCAAGTACATCGTGATATCTCCCGTAGTACAGTCCAAGATCACGAGTATACCTCAAGTATCTCATAACCTTCACCATTGCCTTCCAGTGCATAGCACCAGGGTTACTCGTATATCTGCTGAGTTTACTAACCGCAAAGGCAATATCTGGCCTAGTAAAGCTCATAAGATACATCAAACTACCAATAACCCGAGCATATTCTATTTGAGAAATACACTCTCCGTGGTTCTTGGTTAGATGAACGTTTGTATCAATTGGTGTCCTAGCTAATTGATCATCATCCTTCTTAAATTTTGCAAGGATTTTGTCAATATAATGTGTTTGGCTCAACACAAGACCATTAAGTCTTCTAATTATTCTAATCCCGAGGATTAAATCAGCCAAACCCATATCCTTCATGTCAAATCTTGTATTTAACATGTTTTTGGTAGACTTGATCATCTGATCGTTACTACCGACGATGAGCATTTCATCTACGTATAAACAAAGAATGACATAGCCATCTATCATGCGAATGGAGTTTCTTCTCACCACGGGAGAATACATGTCGAAGTAATCAAGGCCCTAGCGTTTCCTGTAACCATCCAGTTTCATCTTCCTTTTCACCCAATTTATTACAACCTATACCACATACCTAAATAATAACCAATGCCAAACATCCAACATATAAAAAGCGAATCACAAAAAACGTACTACATCCATATCATTAACCCGATCAGGCTCTAGAGACCTATACTTAGAAGCAATATTGTTAACCACCACTGCAATTGTAACACCCCGTGTTACGACCCCTAAAACCAAATTAATTAATTAATTACTCACCCTAAAAAGAGAATTAAAATCCATTAATTAACTAAAAAGGGGCCCACCATAGTCCATGAACCCTTATCCCTAAAACCAACCCCTTAGTCCTATTAGGAATGGAAGTGGCAAGCCCATACCATTTAGACCCTAATTAGGACTCTTAGGTATATAAATAGGGACATAAGAGGCACCTAGAACCCACACCACAATAAACTCGCACCACACAAGAATTCCCAAGAATTCCCATAGGAGAAATCAAGAAAGAAGAAATCTTAAAGAAAGACCCTTCATAGCCAAGGAAATTAATTAAGGCTAAGAGGTAACCCATGTCTCAACAAAAACTATTTTCCTTGCTATATTCTCTTTCTTTGGTTCCCTCTATATGCTTGTGTCTTGATGAATTCCTTTATGATATTCGTAATATTATCTTGTTGATTGATGTGATGATTTCATGTGTGATCTTGATGTTAAAAAGAGGTTCTTGATATGTATGTGATGATTCTTGAGGAATCTTGATGATTCTTGATGATAAAGATAAAATATGATTTTGATTATTTGGATGGGATTAGAGCCCTAGGTTGGGTTGGGAATTTGTATTATGATGTTCTTGGTTTATACTTGGGAGGGAATTCGCATGTTCGGGCGTTATTTATGTTTAGAAGTCATGTTAAGATGTGTTCAATATGATTCTTACTTTTGATCCATTAATTGCATACGTAGTGTCGTTATTTACGTTTAAAAGTGTCTAAGCATGGTTTCGGGTTACCCAAAGGATCCCGGGACGCGTATTTGATGAAAAGAGTCAGTGGGGGGTAGGTGGGGGTAGGGGTACCCGCCACCTACCCGCTGCTCGAGAATTACCGCTAGGCAGCCGGCAGCCGGCGGGCAGACGCCTGACCGCCGGCCACTCGCTGCCCGGAAGATCATCGCCGGTGGGTGACCCCCACCCACCGGCTACCCGCTGGTCCGTTACCCACCCCGGGTCCTCGGCTTCCCCGTTTGATGTTCCCCATTCCCCGTGGTGTCCCAACGGACCCCGTTTGTCGTGCTTGAGTCTAGTTTGATGTTTCGGGTGCCATTCGTATGATAAAAGAGTCTTAGGAAATGCATGCTAGTGAATCGGTAACCCGTTGGCCTAGGAGAAGAATGCATGAACCCCTTAGGACTACTCTTAGTATGTGAATGATCACACGTAAGTTTATTTATACACCTCCCCCTTCCCAATGTGATTTTATGTGCTACGATGTGTTATGTGATGCATGATTCCCCAATTTGGATGCAATCAAATTGGCTATACGGGCAGTTGGATGGGTTGAGAACCATACCAACTGTTGACCAGGCCGGTTGCGATCGGTCAGGTATAAAAATATTATATAGGGCTGCGGTCCACTGTTTGGTTGCGATCAAACGTTTTACATGAGCTGCGGTTCATTTCCTTGGCTGCGGTCAGTGATTCACTTCTTGGGCTACAGCCCACGGGCCTCGTGTGCGGATGGTCCACCGACTGGACGCGCCAGCGGTGTGTAGGGCCACCAGCCTGAGGAAGACCATAGCCCACCAAATGAGTGATCAGGCGGTGTGTAAGGCTATGGTTGGCTACGATCCACCGAGTGAAGGGCCAGCGGTGTGTAGGGTCGTAGTCTCCGAGGATATTCACCCACCGACTGAGTCCCTCAGCGGTGTGTAGGGCTTGATCTGCTACGATCCACCGACTGTGCTCGTCAACGGTGTGTAGGGTCGTAGTCCCCAAAAGAGGATCGCAGTCCACCGTCACACTTCATGCTGCGGTATGAGGTAGGGTGCTGCGGGGCCATGTTAGTACTATACGCACTAACCGTCATGTTCGGGGCATGAGATTGGTCCCGTGGCGCCACCAAGGTGTGCTTGTGTGATTTGAATGATGATTTGAATGATGATGTGGAAAGTAAACTGTGACCTTAGATACATGTTCTTTATGATGTTGTCTCTGTATAACTGTGATGTTATCACATCTTTGCTTGTTTTTATAGTTATTTTGAATCATCTCAGTATTTAAGTTCTTTAATTTTGCTTATTTAATACATATTTTCCTTTCTATTATCATTTAATTATGGTTCACACTTGTTTTGAATCTTTTACGGTGTTTGTTAGTGTTTTTGAACCATTGTAGGTTAATTCTATGAGCAAGGGAAGTTCAAGGATGAGTTTGGAGCAATTTTGGACAAGTTCGGGACCCAGAGGAATCGACGCGTCGAGCCTTGGGCTCGACGCGTCGAAAATTTCCAGTAGCATCACAAAACTGAGCCAAAGAGGCTCGACGCGTTGAGCCTTAATTCGACGCGTCGAGAATGACGCGACATGCAAAGTGATTAGCGGCTGCAATGTTTCCCAATTCAACTTGAATTCCAAATTCCAATTCCAACTTCAATTCTTTATTTAAAATATAGGAATTATAAGTTGAGTCCAATTTTGTACAAGATTCCTATTTCATCTCAACTTTGTACCCACTATAAAATCCCTCCTTCCTCAACCCTAATGACAGACAGGGACCGAGAGAATTCAGAGATTCTTGGAGACAAGAAGGAGAGAAATCAAGAGCCACAAGTTGTCTTGGAAAGCAATAAGAAGACTAGGGAGATTTGGGAAAATCGTCTGGTTAATTCTTGTACTCTTTTGATGATTTGTAATTCTTTATTTATATTTGCTATGTATAATTTAGTCATGCTTGGCTAAATTCTTTAGAGATTCTTGGGTAAAAGTGTTTATGAACCTATGTGCCTGAGCTCTCAGTTTCTTTAAAATATTATTATTTGGGTTTAATACTTGTGTTGCAATCGTGATAATGTTGTTTGATGCTTGTAATTAATGGCCATAGTTACTAGCTTCATAGCCATGCTTGTGTCACCAATGGGAGTTGGGGCATAAATTAGGGCACACACGATTGCACCTAATGGTTGGTCATTGGGAAAGGGGAACTTATTAGGGGAAGTTTATTCTAGATTATTGCTCATTGGGAGATGGTAGTAATTAGGAATAATTGAATGCTGATCTTGATCTTATTGGGTGTTTAAGCCATGGGAGTGGAAATTCACTAGGAATAGAGATTACGGGAGTAATTCGATTCCACTTTGCATTCCCACACAAATCTTAATTCCAAACTAAATATTGCAAACGATAATTGGCACTAGGTGATTAAATACTTGAATCCCATGAATCTCAACTTCTCTCTAATTGTTTTCAAAATCCTGAACCTCTGTTTTATTTTATTTATTTTATGCCAATCAATCATCTAAGTAATTGTTAGGATTAGCTCTAATGAATAAGTTAGTAACTAGTGCTTGATACAACCACTTCCCTGTGGATCGATGACTCGTACTCCGAGAATTATTTGTTTGCAAATATACTACGCATCAAATTGGCGCCGTTGCCGGGGAAGTGGCGTTTCTAGTATTAACATTAGTGAAATCCTTATTCTAGGAGACTAGTCCATTTTTTTATTTATTTTATTTTATTTTATTTTGCTAACCCATAACAAGTTCATTGTTTTGAGTGTGATTTAGTTTATGGATAGATATGCATTCCAAGGAACCATGCCACCGTTTTACCCTCCTTCTCAAGGTTATGAGATGAGTTGGAATATGAATCGAGAATATGGAGGAATGGAACAACAATTCCCTTTCTCAAATTTTGCCAACTCTAGTCAAGGATATTATCAAGAAAGTTCATATCAAACATCACAACCCCAATGGTGCTCATTTTGTGGTGGGAATCACTTTGTGGAAAATTGTTACATGCTCAACCCCACCAACCATATCCATCAACAATCTACTCAAGGATTTTGTGCCAACATGAGTCAAGCTACTTATCAAAGATGCACACCACCTACTCCACAACCCTCACGGTGCATGATATGTGGTGGATCTCATGAGGCGGAAAATTGCTTTATCATGGATCCCAATTACAAGTATCAAGGGCGAGCTCGAGAGTTGCCGTACCAAGAGTTTCAACAAGATTGTGAATCACTTGACCAAATAATTGAGATGAAGTCCAAAGAGACCAAGTTAATGCAATTGTGCTCGAAATATCTGGAGTTACAAGATCACATGAATGCTCAACTTGATCGCATGAATGCTCGACTCGATCACATGATGGCTCGACAACAAGATTTGACAATTCAAGAGCCACTTCAAGATTCATTTAATGGAGAGGTTCTAGAAGAGTTGCTCTTGTCAAATGAAGGTCATGAAGTTGAGAGAAATAAAAAAGATGATGAGGATCTTAGAGAGGGAGGGAGATGAAGAAATATTTGATAAATGCATTGAGATGGAGACACCAAGCTGGGAGGAAAATGTAGAGTTGCAAGGTAATGATGGCAAGGAACATATAGAGAGTTGCCCATTAGATGAGGAAGTTCTTAATGGAGAACATGATTTGAATGAGGATGTCTCACCAATGGAGAACACTTCCCTTGGAGAGAACTTCAGAGAAATTTTGAATTTGGGAGACATTGGAGTTCTTAAGGATAATGGCACACATTTGCCTATCTATATATCCAATGATTCCCAATACTTGCTGGTTCATGTGAATGATCCGAGACTCTCATTACTTGTTGAACAAAAGAGTGTTGAAAAAGAAGGAAAAGAGAATGGAGGCATAATTCTTGATTCGGGCAAATGTGGTTCCTTACATGATGACGTGAAGGGTTTGAGCTTAAGAGAGTTTATAAATGGACACCACTTGAAGAAATACTTGGAAGAGAAAGTTGATGGAAAGAAGGGGATTTTTCTTCTCCAATCACTTGATGGCTAGAAAGGTAACGTCGAGCTGACGACGTTAAACTTAGCGCTTCATGGGAGGCACCCCATGTTATCTTTTATTTATTTCATATTTATTGCTTTCTAGTTTAATTTTATTGCTTTCTAGATTCGTTTTATTAAGTTTTATTGCTTTCTAGTTCGTGATTATTAGTTTTCTCTTTTCTCTTGTTCTCCTTTTCTTTTATGTTGCATCAGGGACGATGCAAAGTTTTAAGTGTGAGGGGGAGGAATCATTAATTTGGGGATATTTCTAAATTTTTAAAATTTTTAAATTTTTAAAATTTTTGCTTTTGCTTGGATGACTCATATGCTATTTTTGGTGAATAAGTTACTTGTCTTAGCATGCAGTTACAATTATTCTCTCTTGTTGGTTTGTGGTTTGTTTTAGTGGTTCTTGCTACATCTCAATTTGTGATGGATGATTTGAGGTGTAACACATATTTGATCTATTCCCTTGCCAATAGCTTTGTTAACCACTTAATAATTGGATTAATTCTTGATCTTGTGTTTTGCATTGCTAGTGAAGGCTTATGTGAGATTCCGGTCATGGGTGTTTTGCTAGAACTTGCCTCATTACTCCCTAAGTGATGTCTAAGTTTTGCATGTTTTGAAGTGATTTAGGCCATTTTTGTTTAGCCATAGCCTTTAAACCTGTTCCTATATATATTTTATCCTTCGTATCCCCAATGTGCCTTTTGTTTGTTCAAATAAGTGCTAAGCACTTATCCCCTCTTCGTGATTATTTTTCTTTGATTTACCCCATTATTATAACCCTTAGCCCGTGGCCAAATATTTCCCTTCCACCCTTGAGAGAATGAAACTTTTATCTTTATCTTTTCCGTAAGAAGAGTTTTATGGAGTTGTGCTACGAAAAAAAAAAAAAAGCAAGCAGCTAGTGTTACAAATGCTCAAGTGTGGAGGTCATGAAAGTTTGGATTAAAATTATCTTGCTATATCCAAAAGAAGTCCAAAGACAAAGAAAAGAATGAAAAAAAAAAAAAAAAAAAAAAAAGATTGAAAGTTTTTGAGTTTGGATCCCCACTTTACCAAAGAGTTGCTAAGTTCTTAAAAGAAATTTGCTCCTTGGAATTATGATTATCTCATCTCTTCCAAATTTTGAAAAGTTTAGATAAATTGTGACATTCTCTCTTTTTGATTAATTTTTCCATACCACTTCTTTGTTAGCTATCACCTGTAGCCCCGTTACAAGCTAAAGAAAGTCATATTTGATCTTAGCATGAATTCTTATATTTGATCTAGGGGAGTACGAAGGGCAAGCCTATGGGATCTCATTCATGAGCCGTGTCTTGCATAATCTCAGCTGAGTATTTGTCCACACTTGATCTTCACATACTTTAAATTCTTGGTGCTCGGTTATTGGTTTGAAAATGGGTCTTTTATGTGTCAAACTAATTTGATTCTTGAAGCTTGTTGTTTTGTAGCAAGTGGGTTGGTGGTTTGAAAGGTCGTGCAAGAGAGAGCATGAGTAATTCGTATGTTTTGACTTGTGATTTTATTCCTTAGTTTTGCTTGAGGACAAGCAAAAGCTTAAGTGTGAGGGGGAAAAGAAGTCCAAAGACAAAGAAAAGAATGAAAAAATATATATATATTGAAAGTTTTTGAGTTTGGATCCCCACTTTACCAAAGAGTTGCTAAGTTCTTAAAAGAAATTTGCTCCTTGGAATTATGATTATCTCATCTCTTCCAAATTTTGAAAAGTTTAGATAAATTGTGACATTCTCTCTTTTTGATTAATTTTTCCATACCACTTCTTTGTTAGCTATCACCTGTAGCCCCGTTACAAGCTAAATAAAGTCATATTTGATCTTAGCATGAATTCTTATATTTGATCTAGGGGAGTACGAAGGGCAAGCCTATGGGATCTCATTCGTGAACCGTGTCTTATATAATCTCAGCTGAGTATTTGTCCACACTTGATCTTCACATACTTTAAATTCTTGGTGCTCGGTTATTGGTTTGAAAATGGGTCTTTTATGTGCCAAACTAATTTGATTCTTGAAGCTTGTTGTTTTGTAGCAAGTGGGTTGGTGGTTTGAAAGGTCGTGCAAGAGAGAGCATGAGTAATTTGTATGTTTTGACTTGTGATTTTATTCCTTAGTTTTGCTTGAGGACAAGCAAAAGCTTAAGTGTGAGGGGGAAAAGAAGTCCAAAGACAAAGAAAAGAATGAAAAAATATATATATATTGAAAGTTTTTGAGTTTGGATCCCCACTTTACCAAAGAGTTGCTAAGTTCTTAAAAGAAATTTGCTCCTTGGAATTATGATTATCTCATCTCTTCCAAATTTTGAAAAGTTTAGATAAATTGTGACATTCTCTCTTTTTGATTAATTTTTCCATACCACTTCTTTGTTAGCTATCACCTGTAGCCCCGTTACAAGCTAAATAAAGTCATATTTGATCTTAGCATGAATTCTTATATTTGATCTAGGGGAGTACGAAGGGCAAGCCTATGGGATCTCATTCATGAACCGTGTCTTATATAATCTCAGCTGAGTATTTGTCCACACTTGATCTTCACATACTTTAAATTCTTGGTGCTCGGTTATTGGTTTGAAAATGGGTCTTTTATGTGCCAAACTAATTTGATTCTTGAAGCTTGTTGTTTTGTAGCAAGTGGGTTGGTGGTTTGAAAGGTCGTGCAAGAGAGAGCATGAGTAATTTGTATGTTTTGACTTGTGATTTTATTCCTTAGTTTTGCTTGAGGACAAGCAAAAGCTTAAGTGTGAGGGGGAAAAGAAGTCCAAAGACAAAGAAAAGAATGAAAAAATATATATATATTGAAAGTTTTTGAGTTTGGATCCCCACTTTACCAAAGAGTTGCTAAGTTCTTAAAAGAAATTTGCTCCTTGGAATTATGATTATCTCATCTCTTCCAAATTTTGAAAAGTTTAGATAAATTGTGACATTCTCTCTTTTTGATTAATTTTTCCATACCACTTCTTTGTTAGCTATCACCCGTAGCCCCGTTAGAAGCTAAATAAAGTCCTATTTGATCTTAGCATGAATTCTTATATTTGATCTAGGGGAGAATGAATGGCAAGCCTATGGGATCTCATTCATGAGCCGTGTCTTGCATAATCTCAGCTGAGTATTTGTCCACACTTGATCTTCACATACTTTAAATTCTTGGTGCTCGGTTATTGGTTTGAAAATGGGTCTTTTATGTGCCAAACTAATTTGATTCTTGAAGCTTGTTGTTTTGTAGCAAGTGGGTTGGTGGTTTGAAAGGTTGCGCAAGAGAGAACATGAGTAATTTGTATGTTTTGACTTGTGATTTTATTCCTTAGTTTTGCTTGAGGACAAGCAAAAGCTTAAGTGTGAGGGGGTGATGTTATCACATCTTTGCTTGTTTTTATAGTTATTTTGAATCATCTCAGTATTTAAGTTCTTTAATTTTGCTTATTTAATACATATTTTCATTGCTATTATCATTTAATTATGGTTCACACTTGTTTTGAATGTTTTACAGTGTTTGTTAATGTTTTTGAACCATTGTAGGTTAATTCTATGAGCAAGGGAAGTTCAAGGATGTGTTTGGAGCAATTTTGGACAAGTCCGGGACCCAGAGGACTCGACGCGTCGAAAATTTCCAGTAGCATCACAAAACTGAGCCAAAGAGGCTCGACGCGTCGAACCTTAATTCGATGCGTCGAGAATGACGCGACATGCAAAGTGATTAGCGGCTGCAATGTTTCCCAATTCAACTTGAATTCCAAATTCCAATTCCAACTTCAATTCTCTATTTAAAATATAGGAATTATAAGTTGAGTCCAATTTTGTACAAGATTCCTATTTCATCTCAACTTTGTACCCACTATAAAATCCCTCCTTCCTCAACCCTAATGACTGACAGGGACCGAGAGAATTCAGAGATTCTTGGAGACAAGAAGGAGAGAAATCAAGAGCCACAAGTTGTCTTGGAAAGCAAGAAGAAGACTAGGGAGATTTGGGAAAATCGTCTGGTTAATTCTTGTACTCTTTTGATGATTTGTAATTCTTTATTTATATTTGCTATGTATAATTTAGTCATGCTTGGCTAAATTCTTTAGATATTCTTGGGTAAAAGTGTTTATGAACCTATGTGCCTGAGCCCTCAGTTTCTTTAAAATATTATTTTTTGGGTTTAATACTTGTGTTGCAATCGTGATAATGTTGTTTGATGCTTGTAATTAATGGCCATAGTTACTAGCTTCATAGTCATGCTTGTGTCACCAATGGGAGTTGGGGCATAAATTAGGGCACACACGATTGCAGCTAATGGTTGGTCCTTGGGAAAGGGGAACTTATTAGGGGAAGTTTATTCTAGATTATTGCTCATCGAGAGATGGTAGTAATTAGGAATAATTGAATGCTGATCTTTGATCTTATTGGGTGTATAAGCCATGGGAGTGGAAATTCACTAGGAATAGAGATTACGGGAGTAATTCGATTCCACTTTGCATTCCCACACAAATCTTAATTCCAAACTAAATATTGCAAACGATAATTGGCACTAGGTGATTAAATACTTGAATCCCATGAATCTCAACTTCTCTCTAATTGTTTTCAAAATCCTGAACCTCTGTTTTATTTTATTTATTTTATGCCAATCAATCATCTAAGTAATTGTTAGGATTAGCTCTAATGAATAAGTTAGTAACTAGTGCTTGATACAACCACTTCCCTGTGGATCGATAACTCGTACTCCGAGAATTATTTGTTTGCAAATACACTACGCATCAAACTGTTTATCATGATTGAATGTGCTTATCCCTATTTGCCGAGTCTATTCCTGATTTTAAAGCTAGAGTCACCTAAGTATATCTCTTCCTGCTTCAAAATGGCTTTCCTACCTATATATATATATATATATATATATATATATATATATATATATATATATATATATATATATATATACCTATATTGTATTTCAACGTGTTGGAGTGGGTTACCAGCATCATTCGCTGAACAGATATACTTGGCTTTTAGGCACGGATGAGTAGACACCGGAGCGCGCTAGAGATCCGGAGCGTAGATTAGTTAGTTTTCCTTTCGGCCTGCGTGCCATGATTATGTATTGACATTGCTTTGAGGTTGTTTAGTTAGTTTAACCTGCGCATCTGAGTTTTCCAGCTCAGATGTGGCATAGCACCCCGCACTCTTATGTTGATTTTGAGATTTAATGAGATTTCACCTTTATTGTATAAGCTTTAAAAAGTTTCAAAATTTCGGGGCGCTACAACAATCGTATCCGAACACCTTGCATGTAGCCCAGCCACCCTCCCCTCCCCCCCCCCCCAAATCTTTGGTTCAGGAAAGGCTAAAAGACGATACACCATCTAAGTCACCGCGCTCTGAAATTTCCTACAAATCAACATCTAGATTACGCAGACGGGGCTGAATAGAAGGAAACATTTGTCGACAAAGCTCCCCCTCAACTACCCGACCATGTACCATCCTAAACAACTCAGACAAACTACCAATAGATCTTGCGAAAACATCAATCTCCTCAGCAACGAAAAATTCAAAAGTCTTGAGAAGCACAGAAAATAGCACATATATTAGAATGCAAACTGTGTGCACACCCATTAAAAAAAGGGCGCATGAACACCAAGCATGCGTGAATGCAATGCCGAACAAAAAGAAACACATGCACAATCAAAAATAAGCGTGTGCAGGCAAAGAGAGTATGTGTGCACCGCCACGCAACAACAGAATAATGTACATATTCGCATAAAACCGTGTGCACGTAAGCCAAAAGTGTGTGCGCAGCCATTAAAAACATACGAAAATATGCATAATTATAGTAACACCGTGTGCATTGCCATTAACACTGTCAACCGGAAACAGGATTTACAGACAATAGCACAAACAAGGGACATGGTAAAAAATAAACCAACATAGAACAATAAAAAAGAATAGAGGTTACCTTCGGGCCATATTCAGGACGAGGAAAATGAGTATAATCATCCTCACCCTCAGCATTAGGAGGCTCAATCACTCCACCACCAAACCCACCACCACTTGTCTCCACACACTCTCTAGCCGAAAATAATTCAGAAGTCCACCCCCGGAATGCAGGCACCAGCCGTGGGACAGAACGCTCAAGAGGCAAAACATGGTCAACATAAAACAGCTGAAATAGAAACACACAAAATTAAACAGAATGGAGATAAAAAAAAAAAAGTAAAAATTCACTTAAAAGGAAATATTTGCATACTGCAACAAACTTTGTAGGCCCCACAAAGAATTTATGCCGCCCGGATTTCCAAGCATCCTGCTTGTCCACCAACGAATCAAGAAGAAGCCTGCACCAATTTAAATCACGGATACGTGGAACATCGTCAAAATATTGGAAGTACATCTGATTCGCATAATCGTTGCTTATGTAAGACACCAATGTGGAGACCACCAACATAGAGAAATGTCTCTTGAACCAAACGCCACCATCCACCTCGCCATTAACCTTATATGCAATTTGGGACTCAGTCACCATATGACTGACCTTCTTAAACAATACCGTCTAATGTTTCAGCTGGTTACCAATTTGAAGCCTGTCCAACTTCACCTTCTCGATCTCACCACGCGGAAGCCCCAACACCAACTCAACATCACGCTCATTCATAGACAAAGATCATCCACCACCCAAGTCAAACGTCCTCGTCTGTCTATCAAAATTAGTAAACACCCAATGCAATAGACAAGGAGAATACTCAGACACCTTGAAATACAGTAGGGGACCAAATCCCAAACTTCAAATATCGTCCTTTTATTACGTTGACAAATCCTTAAGCGCATCAACAAGGACAGTAGCATGTAGATTCCTCTTCAGAAGACGCCTCACCACCACACTCCTTTTTAGACGATGAATCATCACCAGGGGCATCATCGGGGGCATTCCACAGCGGGTCTTGTTCCAACCTTGCCAGGAAAGTCAAAGGTGGCGAAACGAAGTCATCATCGCTCACACGACTTTGAGCCCCACTTGGAGCACACCGCGACACCTTGAATTTCTTACCTGGAAAGGAAAACAACAATAACATCCACACTTTTGCGCACCCAACGAAAACGAAAAAAACAAAGAGACCCACACCATCCTACTAAACGAAATTGAAGAGCAAACAACAATACCAAACCATGCATACACCAAGCCCTCAATGCAAAAAGATTGAGAAACCGACAACACATATAGTGGTAACCACGCGCGCACACAAATAGAGAAAACAATGCACACCTTTGAACATACGTAACAACAACCCTCAATTCACTTTTAATTACATGGCTAACATTTTACGGAGTAATAACTACACGGAAAAATGGCTCAGTATAATAGTGTCATTAGTGAAATCCTTTAATTTGCACAAAAATGGGAAGTCAAAACAAAATGCACACACCCACATAAACGAAAATAAAGGCATAAAGGCCGAGCATAGAACTAGGACACACAGTGCCCACACCTCTCACGCATAACATAGGAGGATCTAGATACCAAAAAAAGCAAAACATAAAGTGATTAAGTAACCAAAAACACCCCAAATCATCACCCCCTGCAAACCCTCTGCCCCACAACCCACGACGGATTTTAAAAAGAAAAAACAAACACCCTACGAAGTGCTAAACTGTTAAACAAAAAGGTGCATTTAAACCAATATATTCCTATGTTCTAAGTCCAATAATACCATTTCTTCTTCTCAATCCCCGAACCCCCCAAAACCTTGAGCACGAACGTTACCAATCTCCTACAATGAAACACACGCCCAATTTATTATAACTCATACCAAAAACTTAAATAATAACCAACACCCGCACACACACTCTCACACACAATAAGTATTTTTAAAATTGCCGTGCACATATTAAGTTAACTATGAGCACATCCTATCCAAACTATATTTAGAATATGGTTATGAAAAAAAAAAACCAAGGACCAAACCTTAGGCGGTGTAGTATACTCTGGACACACTGACGTAGGGCAAACACCCGAGCCTGAACCCACCACCTCAACAACAGACGCGTTACCTTGATCACCATCATTGACCACATTAGCCACAATCCCCAAACCCCCCAAACCACCATCTTGAGCAGGCTCATTACCAATCTCCTACAACGAAACACACACCCAATTTATTACAACCCATACTAAATACCTAAATAATAACCAATGTCAAACATCCAACGTATAAAAAGGGAATCAAAAAAAGATTACCGCATCCATATCATTAACCTGATCAGTCTCAAGAGACCTATACTTAGAAGCAATATTGTTAACCACCAGAGCAATCGTATCCAAACACCTAGCATGCAGCCCAACCTCCCCAAAATCGTGGGTTAAGCCAAGGCTAAAAGATGACACACCATCCAAGTCACCGCGCTCTGAAATTGCCTGCAATCTACATCTAGATTACGCAGATGTGGCTGAATAGAAGTATACATTTGTCGACAAAAGCTCCCCCTCCACAACCCGACCACGTACCATCCTAAATAACTCAGAAAAACTACCAATTGATCTTGCAAAAATTGCAATCTACTCAGCAACAACAGATTCAAAAGTCTAGAGAAACACAAAAAATAGAACATATATTAGAATGCAAACCGTGTGCCCACCCATTAAAAAAAAGGGTGCAAGAACACCAAACATGCGTGAATGCAATGCGGAACAAAAAGAAACACATGCAAAATTAAGAATAAGTGTGTGCACCGCCACGCAACAACAAAATAATGTACATATTTGCATAAAACCGTGTGTAAGTAAGCCAAAAGTGTGTGCACAACCATTAAAAACATAGAAAAATATGCAGAATTATAGTAACACCGTGTGCATCGCCATTAACACTGTCAACCGGAAATAGAAACTACAGACATTAGCACAAACAAGGTACAGGGTAAAAAAAAAAAACCAACACAGAACAATAGATAAGAATAGAGGTTACCTTCGAGCCATATTCAGAACGAGGAAAATGAGTATAATCATCCTCGCCCTCAGCATTAAAAGGCTAAATCACCCCACCACCAAACCCACCACCACTTATCTCCACACACTCTCGAGCCGAAAGCAATTCAGATGTCCACCCCCTTAATGCAGGCACCAACCGTGGGACAGAACGCTCAAAAGACAAAACACAGACAACATAAAACAGCTAAAACAAAAACACACCAAATTAAATAGAAAGGTGACAAAAAAAGGTTAAAAGGTCACTAAAAAGAAAATATTTGCATAACGCAACAAACTCCGCAGGCCGCAAAAGCATTTATGCCGCCCGGATTTTCAAGCATCTTGTGTGTCCACCAACGAATTAAGAAGAAGCTTGTGTAACACCCCCAAAACATGACCTATATAAAAAGGCCTTAACACATGCAGATCATACAACAACACATTAGCACAGCGGAAGATAAAACGGTAACTGGATAAAAGGAATCCAAACAGGGTGTTATGCCACGTCTACCAACCACGGTAAACGCTACGGCGGTCAAATCTGCAATGTGTATACATCTATCCCAAAGACATCAATCTAAAACAGCATTGGCACACATGCCACAAAACAAGGACAAAGGTACTAAGTTACCGGCCACTAGACATCGCGCTCGTCTAGACATCACCTAAAAGAACACAAAAATAAACATTGGGACGACAACACTCTCAACAAACAACACGGGAACACATCCCAAGACCACAAGAACAACACGACTCACAAAAGAGTCAAGGCATGATCTATCATCACTCAATAGATCAAAACCCGACAAGCACAACGCCAAAGAATAAGACTTACACACCCGGCAACACATGCCAAGGCAACACATGCCTCCGTAACTACACATGTCACAAGAGAAGAACACACAACACCGGCTACAATAGCCCTCGCAACATCACCCATCACGAGTTGGTATGCCTGCCTTATGCCCTGTTCCAACCTTATGGCTACACCCAACCTTGTTTCTTCTTTCCAACCATTACCTCCAAGACCCCTGTACTACTTAGTCCAACCTTTTCCCTCCGCGACCTTCGTCCCCCACCAACGACCACCAACGAGACCACCAATTTCATAGTACACGAGGTACCGTACACACACACGGCAACACATGCCTTCCCAAGAAATACGTGGACCCATCACTCAGGCCACAACTCCATAATCACGCCACGGCCACCACGAGGACCGCTGCAATACCTTGGTGACTAGTGTCCCCATACCACTAATCGTGCAATCCAGGTAAAGGCACACACACCACACCTCAACAGGAATCAATCAATGGATTACAACGAAGGTATGAAACATACTCAATCAAGGAAAGGATCACAGTCCAACAACAACAACGATGAATAACACAAGTTATCATCAACCAATCGGAAGGTACAAACAACACACATGCTAGCATTTAGACACCAAACTAGCATGCTTATCAACGGGGAAACCAAAGATAGTTCCGAGGAACACACAAGACACATCACGGTTCAACGAAACACAATGTTGAACACTTAGCACGATTCAAGACACCAAAGTCCTACATGGATACCTACCATATAGTTCTAGACATACGAAACATCAAGAAGACACTCAAATAGTTCCACAAAAGAACATCGGGAAAGCAAAAGACCAAATACCGAGTCAAAAAGATCAGGGGAACAAATCCCCCAACAACCACAACATGTACCCCGCGGGTGGACCCACGGGTAGGCCCCTACCCGTGGTCCTGCCCGCGGGTACCAACCCCCACAAGCCACGTTCCCGCGGGTGGGGCGACGGGTAGGGCTCTGTCCGCCGTTCCGCCCGCGGGTACATCCCTGTGCCCAAAATAATCCCTTCGGGGATTTTCAACTCCAAGCTCAAATTCAAGTCCAAAACATGCCAAATCTCACCCAATACAACAAAATGACTTGAATCAAAGGAAATGCTAAGCAATGGCACACAAGAACCCTAAACACAAGCTCTAGATATGCATTTTCACAAGACAAATGCATAAACACTCACATTTCATAGCAAAACACATGTAGAATCCAAGAAATCATATATAGGTAAGCAAAATAGGTTTTGTAGAGCATGGGCTGCCTCTTGTAGACTAAAAGACTTCACTTTACACCTCAACAAGCTCCCCACAAGGCTCACTTTCCAAACCCACTTCAAGAACAAACCAAAAGATCATAAAGATCCTACTTTTAAGAAAAAGACATCTAAGATGGAACCAAAAACACAAGATGGACTTAGATCTTACCCACCTAGATGCCCAAATAGGTGAAAGGTTGATTCTTGGAAGAAAATCTTGAAATCTTGGCAAGGTCTCAACTTAGCTTGAAGGAAAAGCTAACTCACCTTTCTAGAGAGAAGGTAGAGCTAATATTTTAGAAAGTGTAAGGGGTGAAATGAAGATGTCTTCTAGGTTAGGTTACATTACTAACACTTGGTGAAAGGTCAAGAATACCCTTAATAACTTTAGAAAGTGTAAGGAACAAGGGAACTCCCTTCAAAGCTGAAGGTACAACTTGACTTTGGAGTTGACTAGTCAACTACTAGTCCCCAACTATTAAATTTCAGGATTTTAGAAATTAATTATTCAATTGAAATATGATTAATTACTCAATTAATCCATGAATCGAATTTGGATTTTTGGGGTGTCACATCCTCTCCCCCTTCATAGAAGCTTCGTCCCCGAAGCTTGGGTACGACGAATTAAACCAAACGGTGATAGGAACAACATTGCGACAAGAGGTTCAATATTAAGCTCTTTGGTCAAAACTCAAAAGGTTTCACAAGAATTCCAAACAAGAGGGAAGGCTTATATCAAATCAAGAATTGGCAAGAGTTTACAAAGGTTGAATTGAGCATCACGAACTCTAGATTTAACACCCACACCGACTGCTAGACAACAACCAAGAACTAGACAACCAACTCCAAACACCAACTTCTAAGCTAGCTAACAACAAGGCAACAAGCAAAGTAAGCAAACACACAAGGCAAACAACAAACTACCACCAAGCTAACAACGGCAAAAAGGAAACGGAATTACCACAACAGTAGCTAGAACTCCTCACTCTCCAACTCCTCGGCCTCTTCAGACTCCTCGGCCTCCTCAGACTCCTCCTCATCTTCGTCTCTGCAGCTCGAACTGGCCTCAACCTGGTCTAGCCTCTGATGCACGGCAACGAACTGCATCTTCATAAAGGCGAAACCCTCCTCGATCAAACGATTCTGCTGGCGAAGCAAGGCGACAACGCGCTCCTCGTGCGCCATGGCATCCTGCTCCCTCTTCGTGCGAGCTTCCCTTCTTCTCCGGTTCTCTTCACTATCCGAATCACTTTCTTCAGCTTCGGCAGCTTCCAGTGCTCCCACCACATCCTCACGATCGGCTTCATCCTCGGCTTTCTCACCACCTCCCAAACTCTGAACGGCGAGGCTCAACTTCCCGGCATGAATGCCAAGCTCAGCTCTTTCTTCGGTTGCTTTCCTTGCAACTTCCTCCAGCGTGATGTACTCACCATCATCCATCTGAAACAGATTACAACTCCGAAGGTTGGCGGCATCCAACACCATCTTTCCCACAGCCTTCGGGAGACAACCATCCACACTGACACCCTTCCTAACCGAGATCCAACTCAACACCATCCCGTACGGTAAGCTCTTCCGATTGTGATCCCGGCAGAACACCATGTGTTGCAACATCAAAGCTGGCAAGTTGAACTTAACCATATTCTTGAGACAAAAGGCAAAGGTGCACTCCAACTTTCCCAACAAACTGCTTTTGTTGTTATTAGGCAACAAACAATCCGATACCAACATTACCAAAATCCTTTGCTCCGCAGACAACCACTTCTTCTCCGGCCTAGAGGCTTGAGTGAAACCACTCGTACCGCCCAACAAATAGCTCAAGTAGTCACGATACCCCATCGTATCCGTACTAATCTAAGCATGACCACTGTACTGAGCCATTCCGTTAGCAGACAAACTCAGAAGCTGAGCTAGCCTCTTCTCAGAAAGCACCAACTTTACACCTCTCACTTTAGAAGTGATCTCAAGCTTATCACCTTCCCTTGTCACAACCATGTGACGATAAAACTCTTTAACCAGACTCGGGTAAGTCTCGGCCCTTATGGCGAGAAACCCATCAAACAAACCTTGGAATCTAAGCATATCCAACAAGGCACTAGGAAAAGATTCCGAGTCAAAAGCTTTACCTTCAAGAACAAGGTAGTGGGCATCTACCCATTCCGCTTTCCTAGCCAAACTTGATCTTCTAGGCACGGCAAGAGATGACGTAAAGCTCAACAAACAAAGCCCACAACTTCTTCTTTACACTCACGCTGCCTCTCTCTCTCTCTCTCTCGAGCGGCTGCTCACGGCGACGCGACGCACAGCAGGTCGGCGGTGGCGGCTCCGGCGAACAGCAACGGCGGTGGTTTGGCAGTGGCTCGGCGACGGTGGGGCGACGGGCAGGTGGTGGTGGCGGTGAAGCTACGGGTTGGGGGTGGGGTTTAGGTGATCTCACGGGTAGAGAAGAGAGGAAGAAAAGAGAATGTGGGAATTTAGGGATTTGGGAGAAATTGGGGAAAAAGATGATTTAATTTGGGGATTTTGGGTGAAGTGGGAATTTGTGGTTTAGATGGGATTAAAATTAGATAAGTTCTAAGAAAGACAATTGGCTTAAGTGGTTTAGAGGTTGGGTTGGCAAAGAATAGGCTCGGGTTCGAAACTCTAGGGTTATAATTTAAATATTAGGCTTGGCTTTTAAGCTACACAAGGAAAGGTTTTTGGTATGAATTTTGCTATTTCCAAATTCAAAGAATACTTGGAAAGTTTAGGGAGTTCACAAGGAATTGTTGTAAGAACAACCAAGTATAAGGATTGTAGAATTGGCCCAAATCACAAAACATTACAAGGATGGATTGCTAACTTCACAACGAAGCTTATATACCAAACTAAAGAAAACACTTAACAAGAAGAGTTTACACTAAACCCCAAAAGAATTGCTATCAAGGAAAAACATGCCAAGGATTGCCAAGCAAAAGACAACTACGAAACACAAGATAACACTCAATACAACAACGAACACGATGATCACAGAAAAACAAGGATAGGCTAGAGGAAAGGGGTTACCTGCCAACTCATCCTCCATCAAGCCCTCCGACTCAGCCTGTGAACGCGCCATCACAAAGACCCTTCCAGGTGGCCTAGCTCCGACTGCTCCGCGACCCGAACTCCCTCCCGAAGCTCCTCCGACTCCCGGGGGTGGCGGCAACGCTCTCTGACCGACAAGCTGGGGACACTCCGCGACTTTGTGACCACGATCCCTACATCGGAAACACCTAAACGCCTGGCCATGATAATCTTGGCCCGCGTGCACCTTCCCACATCTACGGCAAACAACCGACTTAGCTTGATCCCGGTGCTCCATTCTGATAGGTCCTTGAGAAGTAGATGACACGTTCTTAGCCTGGAAACTCGGTCTTGGCTTCTTAAAGGTAGAAGAACCTCCGCCCTCGGTCCTCTTCCTAGCTTGCTCGAACGATCCTCTCTGAAGCTGCTGCACGCGATACAGATCGGCGGCACACACATATGCGTCCTTAAGAGAGCTCGGCCTACTCACAGTCAAAGCTTTTTGCGCCTCATAGTTCAGACCGGCCACGAATTTCTCGACTTTAGCGAGCTCTGAAGGCACAAGTATCCTCGCAAAACGTGCCAACTCCAAGAACCTCTTGTGGTATTCAACCACAGACATAGATCCTTGCTGCAGGTGGAGGAACTCTTCATACATGGCGGCACGCACATGTGCTGCGTAGAACCTCTCGCGCATTCTGTCCTTGAGCGCGATCCAACTGAACTCGGATTCTTCAAGAAGAGCCGGACCTTCATGGACCAACCACAAATTCGCTTCTTGGCAAAAGTAGAACGTTGCCAGTTCTACTCTTCACTCTTCGGGGCAACCCACAACGGTGAAGATCTTGTCAAACACCCGTAGCCAGTCTTCCAAGACTACCGGGTCTTCCTCGCCGGCAAAGATTGGCGGCCGATGTCCCGACACCAAACGACCTACATCACGGTGCCCAGCAGGAGGAGGAGGCGGCACAGCATGATTGTTGTTCAACAAAGCTTCACTGAGCGTCTGCATGGTCTAAGTCAGCTGGTGAAGGTTCTGAGCGAGCTGCTCGTTGTCGGGGTCTCCGGGGTGCGGGCTCGGGGACGAGGAGGCATCGCAACTTCTACAGCAACAACACGGTTACCAAAAGATAGCAAACAAGCAAAGAACTTGGCAACACACAGCTCACCGCGCAACCTAGAGTCCTAAGCCTAACACTTAGCTTCTTAAGGTCGCTTAGAGGTCTCAAACCACACTTAGCCACTTAGAAAGCCTAGACTTAACTCTTCCTAGGTTCAAACCTAGGCTCTGATACCAACTGTAACACCCCACAAACATGACCTATATAAAAAGTCCTTAACACATGCAGATCACACAACAACACATTAGCACAGCGGAAGATAAAACGATAACTGGATAAAAGGAATCCAAACGGGGTGTAATGCCACGTCTACCAACCACGGTAAACGCTACGGCGGTCAAATCTTCAATGTGTATACATCTATCCCAAAGACATCAGTCTAAAACTACATTGCACACAGGCCACAAAACAAGGATAAAGGTACTAAGCTACCGGCCACTAGACATCGCGCTCGTCTAGACATCACCTGAAAGAACACAAAGATAAACATTGGGATGACGCCCGGTCAGCGATAATGCTGGTAACCCACCAATACCGTTAAGTATCATACATAGATATGGTATATATACAAAAACCATTTTTGAAACGGAATACATATATATATAAGTCAAAACCAAGATCAATAGCCAACATAAGAGTCAACACTCTCAACAAACAACACGGGAACACATCCCAAGACCACAAGAACAACACGACTCACAAAAGAGTCAAGGCATGATCTATCATCACTTAATAGATCAAAACCCGACAAGCACAACGCCAAAGAATAAGACTTACACACCCGGCAACACATGCCTCCGTGACTACACACGTCACAAGAGAAGAACACACAGCACCGGCTACAATATCCCTCGCAACATCACCCATCACGAGTTGGTATGCCTGCCTTATGCCCTATTCCAACCTTATGGCTACCCACAACCTTGTTTCTTCTTTCCAACCATTGCCTCCAGGACCCCTGTACTTTTTAGTCCAACCTTTTCCCTCCGGGACCGTCGTCCCCCACCAACGACCACCAACGAGACCACCAATTTCATAGTACACGAGGTACCGTACACACACACGGCAACACATGCCTTCCCAAGAAATACGTGGACCCATCACTTAGGCCACAACTCCATAATCACGTCACGGCCACCACGAGGACCGCTGCAATACCTTGGTGACTAGTGTCCCATACCACTAATCGTGCAATCCTGGTAAAGCCGCACACACCACACCTCAACAGGAATCAATCAACGGATTACAACGAAGGTATGAAACATACGCAATCAAGGAATGGATCACAGTCCAACAACAACAACGATGAATAACACAAGTTATCATCAACCAATCGGAAGGTACAAACAACACACATGCTAGCATTTAGACACCAAACTAGCATGCTTATCAACGGGGAAACCAAAGATAGTTCCGAGGAACACACAAGACACATCACGGTTCAACGAAACACAATGTTGAACACTTAGCACGATTCAAGACACCAAAGTCCTACATGGATACCTACCATATAGTTCTAGACATACGAAACATCAAGAAGACACTCAAATAGTTCCACAAAAGAACATCGGGAAGTCAAAAGACCAAATTCCGAGTCAAAAGGATCACGGGGAACAAATCCCCCAACAACCACAACATGTACCCCGCGGGTGGACCCACGGGTAGGCCCTTACCCGTGGTCCTGCCCGCGGGTATCAACACCCACAAGCCACGTTCCCACGGGTGGGGCTACGGGTAGGGCTCTGCCCGCCGTTCCGCCCGCGGGTACATCCCTGTGCCCAAAATAATCCCTTCGGGGATTTTCAACTCCAAGCTCAAATTCAAGTCCAAAACATGCCAAATCTCACCCAATACAACAAAATCACTTGAATCAAAGGAAAAGCCAAGCAATGGCACACAAGACAAATGCATAAACACTCACATTTCATAGCAAAACACATGTAGAATCCAAGAAATCACATATAGGTAAGCAAAATAGGTTTTGTAGAGCATGGGTTACCTCTTGTAGACTAAAAGACTTCACTTTACACCTCAACAAGCTCCCCACAAGGCTCACTTTCCAAACCCACTTCAAGAACAAACCAAAAGATCCTAGGGATCCTACTTTTAAGAAAAAGACATCTAAGATGGAACCAAAAACACAAGATGGACTTAGATCTTATCCTCCTAGATGCCCAAATAGGTGAAAGGTTGAATCTTGGAAGCAAATCTTGAAGTCTTGGCAAGGTCTCAACTTAGCTTGAAGGAAAAGCTACTCACCTTTCTAGAGAGAAGGTAGAGCTAATATTTTAGAAAGTGTAAGGGGTGAAATGAAGATGTCTTCGAGGTTAGGTTAAAATACTAACACTTGGTGAAAGGTCAAGAATAACCTTACTAACTTTAGAAAGTGTTAGGAACAAGGGAACTCCCTTCAAAGCTCAAGGTACAACTTGACTTTGGAATTGACTAGTCAAATACTAGTCCCCAACTATTAAATTTCAGGATTTTAGAAATTAATTATTCAATTGAAATAGGATTAATTACTCAATTAATCTATGAATCGAATTTGGATTTTTGGGGTGTCACAGCTTGCACCAATTTAAATCACGGATACGTGGAACATCATAAAAACAGTGGAAGAACATCTGATTCGTATAACCGTTGGTCACGCAAAACACCAATGTGGAGACCACCAACATAGAGAAAAGTCTATTGAACCAGACGCCACCATCCACCTCGCCAATAACCTTATCTGCAATCTAGGACGCAGTCATCGTATGTCTGGCCTTCTCAAATAATCCCCTCCAATGTTTCAACAGGTTACAATCTGAAGCCTGTCCTGCTTCACCATCTCGATCTCACCAAGCGAAAACCCCAACACCAACTCAACATCACGCACATTCAGAGACAAAGAACTTCCACCATCCAAGTCAAACGTCCTCGTCTGCGCATCAAAATTAGTTAACAGACAATCCAACAGACAATGAGGACACTCAGACACCTTGAAATCCAATAGGGGCACAAATCCTAAACTTCTAATATCGTCCTTTTGTTGCGTCGACAAGTCCTTAAGCGCATCAACAAGGAGAGTAGCCTACGCCCGAAACTTAACAGTAGGAAAATCATATTCCTCTTCAAAAGACGCCTCACCACCACACTCCTCTTCAGATGATGAATCATCACCAGGGGCATCATCGGGGTTATTCCACAGCGGATCTTGTTCCAACCTCGTCAGGAACGTCAAAGGTTGTGAAACGAAGTCATCATCGCTCATACCACTTTGAGTCCCACCTAGAGCACACCGCGACGCCTTGAATTTCATACTTGGAAAAGAAAACAACAATAACATCCACACTTTTGCGCACACAATGAAAACCAAAAAAAAAGAAAGACTCACACCTTCCTACTAAACGAAATTGAAGAGCAAACATCAAGAGCAAACCATGCACACACTAAGCCTTCAATGCAACAAGATTAAGAACCCGGCAACACATATAGTGGTAACCACGCGCGCAGACAAACAGAGCAAACAATGCTCACCTTTGAACATATGTAACAGCAACCCTCAATTCACTTTTAATTACATGCCTAACATTTTACGGAGTAATAACTACATGGAAAAACGGCTAAGTACAATAGTCTCATTAGTGAAATCCTTTAATTTGCACAGCAATTGGAAGTCAAAACAAAATGCACACACTCACATAAACGTAAATAAAGGCAAAAAGGCCGAGCACACAACCAGGACACACAGTGGCCACACCTCTCGCACATAATATAGGAGGATTGAGATGCCAAAAATAGAACAACATAAATTGATTGAGTAACCAAAAACACCCCAAATCATCACCCCAAGCAAACCCTTAGCCTCACAACACACGTCAGATTTTAAATACAAAAAAAAAAAAAAAAAAACACCCTACGCAGTATTGAACTCTCAAACAAAAAGGTGCATTTAAACCAATATATTCTTATGTTCAAAGTCCAATAATACCATTTCTTCTTCTTCTTTATTTTTTTTTAAAAAAACATAAAAAAAAAAAAATGAACAACATTAGCAGAACAAACAAAGTTGATAGGAATATTTTTGTAAGTTTTGATGAGCCAAATGTTCTTTAGATCCCCTTAGTTTTAGGTCTTTTAATACAAGCATCATAAATCAGAATATCGAATCAAAAGGAATCTACCATAGGAAGAACAAAATTAATTTGAGAAATTAATTTTGGTCCTACGAGTATTCATCCGAGAAAGAAGCATAAAGGAATGGCGTTGCAAGGAATGACCGGATGAGCCTAACGGCGAAATGGTAGAAGTCCTTACTAAAAATGATCACACCCAAGATCCAAGGACTTATTTTTTACAAGTCAATTTTTCGGACAAGCACAATGTTCCTCAAAGGAGCACAATGTTACCAAAAGAGCACGATGCGGACAAGCACAATGTGTGCTAACAAGCACAATGTATGCTAACAAGCACAATGTGTGCTAAGGAGCACAATGTGTGCCAAGGAGCACGATGTGTGCTACGGAGCACAATGTATCAAAGGAGCACAATGTATCAAAAGGAGCGCAATGTTCATGTCAAAGGAGCACAATGTTCAAGTCAAAGGAGCACAATGTGGCAAAGAAGCAAGATGTTCAGAATATGAATAAATTCGAAGGAATTTATTTTGGATCAGCCCACATGCCACAAGAATCCAAAATTGCTGAAGATAATTGATCAGAACGGAAAAAATATTTATGAAGATATGAATATAAAAACTTATCCTAGAAATAAATTCTATCAGATGAATTTATTTCAAAGATTCGTTGGATATTCAAATTGACAACTAAAGTAATATTTTAAGAAACAACTAGAAAATCATGTTGTGTTAAAATATTATTTTGTCAGGCAAGTTGACAAATCAAATCAAAATTGAAGATCTACTATTGTCAACAATATCAGGCTATGAAGATTCGAAATTCAAAATATCAAATTATCCCACTCCAACGGATATATTTGATTGCTTATAAAAAGCCATGAAGACTTGAAGATACAAGCAGATGTGAACAAGATAGATCAAGAGATAGAAATTAAAGTGCAAAATTCAAAAGTGCAAGTGCTCAAATATTCTTAGAGACTTAGTCTGAATAGTCTCAAATCTAGTTGGAGAGAGATACAATTACCATTGTATTTGTAATTGTAAAAAGAGTATAGCTGTGTGCAAAATACTCTAGTGAGTGTAGCTGTGTGCAAAACACTCGTAGTTGCTAAGTGTATCTGTCTGCAAAACACTTAGTTGGCGTTGAGTATAGCTGTGTGCGAAATACTCGGAGTTGAGTGTAGCTGTGTGCGAGACACTCGGAGTTGGGTGTAGCTGTGTGCAAGATATCCGGAAGAAGTGCTTGTGTAGCACTTATTCACTATTGTAACTGTGTGTGGAAAATAGTGAATTACTCCTAGAAGTGAACGGAGTAAAGTGGACTAGGAAGATTACGCCACTTCCGAACCACTATAAATTGTTTCTCTCATTTACATACCGCACTTACATAATTTGCTCTATTTATCTATCTTATCCGACTAACCCGTTTACTATTCACAGTTAATCTTAATCATCCGGGTTTAGTGTATTTTCACTTATGCATGTGACTCAAACTTCTCAAGCTTAAATATTGGAATATTCTAAGCAAGTTTGACGTGTTGCATGTAACATTTGGTCGACGTGACACGATATTTATTTACAATCTTGAATATTATTATTATTATATATTGAGTGCACCATCTCCTTTATATATTAAAGATATCTCTGCGACTTTACATATCATCCGTACCCTTCTTACATGCGCATTTAAATTATTGGTTGGGCATAACTCTTTACATACTATTATTCTGCTGTGCAGTTCAAACTTACTCTATTTTACTTGTTACTTAGAGTTGAAGTTACCAAAGAGTTATTTATTTTGAAAAAGCTTGAAAGTCTATTCACCCCCCCCCCCAGACTTTCACCACCCTATCGGGACCAACAATTGGTATCAGTGTGGTTGTCTATTCGAGTCAATTTTGACTGCTAGACAGATCTCGAAAAATCAAGATGATGAAAAGAGATATGGCACTTGCCCAAAACCTATTGTTTTCCTTAGAGAAATTTGATGATTGGAAAATTCGCATGTAGGTACATCTATCCGCGTTACATGATGAAATGTGGGAAGTGGTTACGAGTGGTCCTATTGAGATTTTACAAGTCAATACTTCATCCGTACAAACAAGTGACACTCCACAATACATTCCAAAACCGAAAGCGGAATGGTCTCGTGAAGATAGAACAAGAAATAACTTGGACAATATTGCTAAGGATATTTTGTTTAAATCTATCGATGACACGATATTTCCAAAAGTCCGAAAATGTCAATCCGCGAAGGAAGTCTGGGAAACGCTCATTCAAATTGGTGAAAGAGACGAACAAGAAAAGGATAATAAGCTCACCATAGCATTAAAGAAATTCGAGGATTTCAAAATGCTAAACGGCGAGAATATTAACAACATGGAAACAAGATTTGCCAAAATCTTAGGAGAGATTAATGACCTTGGAAAAGATATTAATAAAAAAGAAATCTCACTCAAAATTCTACGTGGCCTACCATCTACATGGGACATGAAGGTCACGGCCATGAGAGATCATAGGGATCTAAAAACCCTATCAACCGATAAGCTCTTTAGTGATCTAAAAGCTTATGAATTTGAGATGAAATCAAAATTAGAGGAAGATCATGAAGAAAAGAACAACGCGCTTATAGCCGAGCAACCATCAACTTCAAGGTTAGTACAAAATGTTGAATTATTGCCTAATAATCAATTTGCTCTCTTTGTCAAGAAATTTAGGAAATTCATGAAGAGAAGTAACTACAAGAAAAATCCACAAGGGAAATCGTGGAATGCAACAAAGAATTCAAAGAAAGAAATAGTTGAGGAAGACTCGAATTTGTGCTACAACTGTAGAAAGCCTGGACACTTTGCAGCAAGTTGTCCACACCCCAAGGTAAGTAAAAGTCAATATACAAATGTCTCTAACTCTCAACAGGAAGAATTCAAGCCCAAAAGATAAAAGGTTCACAAAGGAGAGAAGAAAAGCACTTATTAGTGACCCACTTGAGATAAGTGAGTCAGAAGAATCTTCAAGTGATGAAAGTGACACCTCAAAGGATGACAATGCAATGTTTTGCATGAGCATCTCCAACAACTCACCCTACGAGGACATGTGTCTTATGGCAAATGGAAGTGAAGAAAATGAGGTAACATCTAACTCTTATGATTTTGTCAATTCTTCATTTTCTAGAGAGTCCTTCTTTCACTTAATGGAAGAATGTCAAACCGTAATGGACACTCACTCTCAACTCAAAGTGCGCAATTGTCTTTTGATTCTCGAAAAAGATCAAATAAATGAAAAATTGCAAAATGCTCTACTTGAAGTGAAAGACTTGAAAGATAAAATTATTTGTCTTCAAGAAGAGTGTAAATCAAGGGAAGTGAGAGAACACAACCTTAGAGATGTTATAGCAACATTTACACATTCATCCAAAATAATGGACAAAATGGTAAATATGCAAAAACCCTCAAGTGATAAAACCGGACTCGGTTATGATCCATCGTGTTCTCAAGCCTCCAAAAATTTGGCCAGTTCTACTACTACTTTAAATAATAAAGTCCAAGTGGTAAAATTTGTAAAAGGTCAAGAAAGCACAGTGAGACAAGGAATTGGTCACCAAACTAATGTCAAAATTAATGCTGTTAGGCCGAAGCCTCAAAGAAACAATATTTCGCCTAAACAGTACGCAAAAAGACAAAAGTTTGTTCCTAAATGGAAATACACCAATGAGTCTAGTGCACAAAGCCCTCATAGGAGAATGGGAAGGAATCCAAGAATTGAGGCAGGGAGATTTTATCCCTCCAAACAAGATTGGTTTGATAACATTAAACCATGGACCAAGTCCAGATTTAATGTCTATCATAGGCTCAAACAATCTACCTCCCACGTGCCAAAAAATCGAGTAAATTTTCAAAAACCGGCACAAAAATTGTTTTCAAAAATTAAATATGATTATAATGTGTTTAATGGTTACCAATCACCTAGACTTAGATCAGTAAGTACAAGGTGGATTTGGGTACCAAAAATGACTAACACCCAAGGACCCAAGTCAAGTTGGGTACCTAAAAATGTGTAATTTATTTGCAGAAAGTTTGGTACTTCGATAGTGGATGCTCTAGACACATGACTGGAAATAAATCTAGTCTTGTGAATCTTAAAAATATCGAAGGACCAAAAGTCGTATTCGGTGGAAATGAACGATACGGCATAACAAAAGGAATTGGTACAATATTTCGAAATGGTTTGAAAATCGAAGATGTATCCTTTGTTGAAGGTCTAAAATTCAACTTGTTAAGTACAAGTCAATTTTGTGACAAAGGATATCTAGTAGAGTTCTTCAAAGACAAGTGCCAAGTGAAGAATGATTCCTCGGGAGAAGTCGTGCTTGAAGGAATAAGGAAGAAAAATATGTATGTTGTGGATTGGAACACAACAAAAGAATTAGTGTGTCTACTAGCAAACAACTCACACGTGACAAGTTGGGAATGGCATAAGAAGTTGAATCATCTAAACTTCAAGATTATCAACAAGCTAACAAGAAACAAACTAGTTGAAGGTCTACCCGACATTGTTTACAAGAAAGATCAAATATGTGATGCTTGCCAAATAGGAAAGCAAATCAAGTCATCTTTCAAATCTAAACCCCAAGAATCTTCAACAAGACCGCTAAGTCTACTATACATGGATCTATTTGGCCCAGTAGACCCAGTAAGTCTAAGTGGTAAGAAATATACACTAGTTGTTGTTGATGATTTTTCCAGGTACACATGGACGATATTTCTCAAAAAGAAAAATGAAGTAGAGCAAAAGTTGCCAGAACTACTCAAGCTACTACGAAACGAGAAAGACTTGAAAATTGCAAAAATCCGAACTGATCGTGGAACAGAGTTCGTGAATCAAGTAATTGAAGCCTATTGCAACTCTCAAGGAATTCTACATCAATTATCTGCCGCACGTACACCTCAACAAAATGGTGTAGCCGAAAGAAGAAATAGAACGCTAAAAGAAGCCGCACGAGTGATGATTACGTCCCGCCGAGCTACCTAAAAGATAATGGGCTGAAGCAATCAACACCGCTTGCTACACGCAAAATCGAAGCTTGATACACAAGTCTTACAATAAGACTCCGTACGAATTATGGAAAGGGAGAAAACCTAAACTCAATTACTTTCATACTTTTGGCATCAAATGTTTTATTCTTAATAATGGTAAAACATATCTAAAGACTTTTGATGAGCGTGCAGATGAAGGAATATTTTTGGGATATTCATCTACCAGCAAAGCATTCAGAGTATTGAACAAGAAATCCATGGTGGTAGAAGAATCAATTCATGTTACATTTGATGAAGCTCATAAGAAGGAAACCCAGAGCAACAAAAATGATCAGGAAAGATGTCAAGTTGAAAAATCATTTAATGATACTGACATATCTTTTAAAGATCAAATTGTACAGTGTATGGAGCAATTGGACATTGATTGCAATAGTGAAGGACACGTGGAAGCTAATGAAGATTCACAAGTGAAAAATCAAAATTCTCAAGTTGAAACACAAGTTGGAGAACAATCTGATGAGCAAAATATATCTACCTCCAATTTACCTACTGAACAAGGAAACGTGGAAAGCCCATGCAACCTACAACCTGACTTGAGATGGCTCAAAAATCACCCTCCAGAGCTAGTGATTGGAGATCCACGAGAAGGAGTAAAAACAAGGTCCTCAAATATACATACTTTATTTTCTTGTTTTCTTTCTCAGGTGGAGCCCACAAGCATTGAAGAAGCTCTAAGTGATCCAGATTGGATTAATGCAATGCAAGAAGAGCTTGATCAATTTAAAAGAAGTGACGTATGGGAATTAGTTCCAAGACCTGAAAATTACAATGTAATTGGAACAAAATGGGTCTTTCGGAATAAAGCAAATGAGGATGGAATTGTCATACGAAATAAAGCACGTTTAGTGGCAAAAGGATATTCACAAGAAGAAGGCATAGACTTCGACGAAACGTTTGCACCTGTGGCAAGACTAGAAGCCATCAGAATATTTCTAGCATATGCCGCGTACAAGAATTTCACTGTCTATCAAATGGACGTGAAAAGTGCATTTTTAAACGGCTTACTTGAAGAGGAAGTCTACGTTGAGCAACCTCCTGGTTTCGAGGTAAAAGGTGATATTGATAAGGTCTACAGATTAAAGAAGGCGTTATATGGGTTAAAACAAGCACCGAGAGCTTGGTATGACACCTTATCAACGTTCCTAATTAACTGTGGTTTCACAAAAGGCCTTGTTGATAAAACCTTATTTAGAATTCAAGAAAATGATCACATTTTATTGGTACAAATTTATGTTGATGATATTATCTTTGGTAGTACTAATAAAACTTTATGTGAGAAATTTTCCAAGCTAATGCAGAATAAGTTCGAGATGAGCATGATGGGAGAGTTGAACTACTTTCTTGGCTTACAAGTAAAGCAACTCAACGAAGGAATATTCATCAATCAGGCCAAATACACGAAAGATCTTATAAAGAAATTCGGTCAAGATGGAAAATCCTCAATCAAAATCCCGATGAGCACATCTTTAAGATTAGATAAAGATGATGAAGGCAAGGACGTTGATGAAACAAAATATCGAGGAATGATTGGATCATTACTATACCTCACTGCAAGCCGACCAGATATATCTTATTCAGTGGGAGTATGTGCCAGGTTCCAGTCAAAGCCAAAAGAAAGCCATTTTTTAGCTACCAAGAAAATCATCTGATACCTAAAAGGAACAGTCAATGTGGGATTATGGTATCCCAAAGAAGGAAATTTTACACTAACTGGTTTCTCAGATGCGGATTTTGCAGGATGTAAAATCGATCGAAAAAGTACCTCAGGGACATGCCAGTTCTTAGGGGGAAGATTGGTATCATGGTTTAGCAAAAAGCAAAACTCCATAGCCACGAGTACAACCGAAGCTAAATATATAGCCGCTGGGAGTTGTTGCGCGCAAATTCTTTGGATGAAACAACAACTGAAAGATTATGGCGTGAATTGTGAAAATGTTAACATATTGTGTGACAATACTAGTGCCATAGCCATAACACACAATCCCGTGTTACATTCAAAAACAAAACACATTGATGTGAGACATCATTTTATCCGGGATCATGTCGAAAAGAAGGAATTATCAATTGAATACATCCCGACCGAAAATCAAATAGCTGATATTCTCACAAAGCCTCTGTGTGAATGAAGATTTTCGAAATTAAGACATGAGATGGGCATGATTGAATTGAGCTAAGTTTCTAAACTTTTTTTAAATTAAAAGCTCAAATTTTTCATCTGAAAAATTCGTTACTATCTGATTTATTTAAATCTCTTTCGTGCCTATGTGTCTCACATGCAAATTTGTCACATCCTATATATTTAAGTCTACATTAAATGTTGAAAAAGGCATATATTGCATGCATGTCTAACCGTGTATCTATTTACTTCTTACACAAATAAAAATTATTAAGATTTACACAATCTTACCATTTAAGAGTTGACAAGATGGTATAATGATGGGTTATCTTAAATGTGTACATCTTTTTATGGTAGTTGCTCATAATAAATGGTCTAAAAAGAATTAATTCTTTTTCTTTCTCCCAACTACATAAAAACGTGTATATATATACATGCACATTTTATTTTCGAACAGATTTAGTGCTCTATGAATTTTATTTCAGGTAAAATCAGTCCGAGCATCTAAATTTTTGACGCCACATCAGCAGACAAATTGGATGGAGAGAATATAACCTAAACTAACTATCAGTTAGGTCAAAGGTTGGAAATATTGAAATTTCAAAAATACCCCTCACTTATTAAAAGTCAAACATTCAATTGTGAGGATATTTTTGTAAAAGACACCTCTTTTTCCACCCAACCGGTCGAAGAGCCACCATTACACTCAAAACTCTGAAAACCTTACACCTTCCATAGCCCAAACCTCTCGATCTTCATCTCTTTCAAATCTTCAATCTCTCAATCTCTAAAAATACCAAGCACATTATGGCTGACATTGGAGATTCAAGCTCTCACCCGAATGAAGAACAACTCAATCTCACCAAGCTAGCAGTTGGAATCAAGGCAGGGGGAAGTTTCGACCGTCAAGGATTTCTCAAAGAGGCCAAAAACTCTCAACTAGCACAAAGGACCATCCATGCACTTGAACAAAGCAATCTTATGAGGTTATGTTCTTATTCATACTCAGGTTTTTATGATGAGGATGTAGCAGATTTTTATGTGAATGCCAAGGTTGTTGGATGGACCATTGAATCCACCGTGAATGGAACTCTCATCACCATTGATGAACAAGAGTTGCACACAACTTTTGGACTTCCTATATCTAGTCCAGAACAACCACTGTTGGACTTAGATATACACACATATGATCACACGGAAGTTTGGACAGAAATTCGAAATGAGAATGCTTCTCTCGAACCAAATCTTTCCGGTCAAAAATCTGATTTGAAGTTAGAGTATGAAATGCTAGTCAAAATCTTGTACAAATCTGTTTTATGCAAACTGAATAGTATGGAGGATATATCACCTGTGAGAATTGGATATTTGCATGCTGTGATGAATGATGTTAGGGGTGACTGGAGTAAGCTTATTTTGAGCCGGATTGCACATTTTGTGAAAGGTGCAAAAATTAGGAATGGGAAGTTCAATCATATCCTAGGGTTCGGTTTACTTATTGGTGAAATCATAAAAAGGAAAGGATTACCAATGAGATCAAGGAAACCATTTGGAAGCAACCGGATATTGTTCAAAGATCATGAAGTGTCAACCGAGTTGAATTCCAAAAGGAAGAGGAAACCGAGAGGCATTCCTGCTAGGAAAAGGCCAGTTGCAGAAATTCTTGGTTTATCTTCTCAACCCTCAACTCAATCCCATGAAAACCCTACCTCTAGCCAAAATCCAAACATAAGTCAAAATCCTACCACAAGCCAAAATCCTACCATAAGTCACAATCCCAACACAAGCCAAAGTTTCATGAATCCTTTTTCCCAAATAGCCGAGATGGAAACTATGAGGCATGAGGAGATATATCAAGTTGATGGACTTGATTTGATATTGGTGAATGAATACCGAAGAGTTCTCAATTGGAGAAATTGGAGACTTGGTTCCTATCAAGATTTGATGACAAAAGGACCGAGTATGCAAGAAGAAGAATTATTTTCCTTAAATTGAATTGGAAATTTTGATGTTGGCCATGCAACATTGATGTCTACTGTGAATGGAATATTTGTGAGTAAATTAAAAGCCAAGTTGGCCGAGACTTCTCTTGATGGCACAGTCCAAGGAAATATGCCCACTAAAGATGATTTCCTAGTTGATATTGATGAGTTTGTCACAAGAAATGAAGAAGAAGAAAATGTCACACGTGGTGCACATTTAATGGACAGTGGCTTATATGATGTGAGTGTGTTGAATATCACTGAAATAAGTCAAGATCAAAATGTCATGCAAGTTAGCCACCATACGGAGGAAATTCAATCCATTCATGAAGAAAGTATGCAAGGTGACACACACGTGTTACACACACCGGAAAGAGAAGGGCATCAAGTAGAAAATCAAGCACAATCTCACATGCTTGAAATCAATTCTGCTCAAGAAGGAGCAAGGTGTGTTCCCACAAACCGAGAAGAGCAAGACATTGATGGCACAACCTCAAATGAAAAATTGAAAAATCTGGAGAATGTTGTACTAAGCCTTGTTGACCGAATGGAAAGTATGTTCAAGGCATCTACACTCATGTGGATCATGTTGTCAATACTCAAGGAAGAAAATTCGAAACATCTTTTGATGAAAATCGGAGGAGTCAACAACATTTGATCGACACACACCAAGCACTTGAGAGACAAGTTGGTGGATTGAATGCAAATGTCAAAGGTAACTCAATGAGTTCTACATCCAACTCTCTCAAATCCTCAAAAATTCTGGAAAAGCAAATGAAGCCATTACCGTGAATCAAAGTCAAGGAATTCTCAATGTGGTTCATCAACATGAGAAGCAGATTAGTGATGTCCACACAGATCTCATCTCCATCAACCCCAAAGTGGGCTGCCTTCGAGGTTCATATGAAAAAATTTCCGAATCTATTTCATCTCTTCGTGAATCAGTTTATACACTCATTGATTACGCCAAAAAGGGGGAAGAGAGATTCAGTCATTTTGGAAGGCATGCTTGAAATGATGATGGCTGCCATGGCTACCCGGAATGTTGGTACAAGCAGTAGTAGAGGAGGAGGAGGCAGATCTGCTGGCCAGAAATGTTGCTAGAAAGAGGAGGATTAGAATATTGGTTCGGTGGTGGTGAAGCTGGCAGTCCAGGAGGATCAAGCAGCACAAATACCACTAACCGTTCATTTCATGATATTGTGTGTGCAGGTGGAAATATTGAGCAAATCAATTGGTACAACAAAGCAGCTCTCTATTTGGAATCCACACCAAGAGATGGTAGAGTTGAAATGCCAAAGTTGGCAACTTTGAATGATCTACCGAAGGGAATGAAGAAGAGTGGTCCAAGTGATCAAAATTTGTGGGTTTCGAATGAGAACTTCAGGAGGATCAAAAGCTATGCTAGAGCTTTGATGATCATGGTTCTTAAAGATTACATCAAAGTCAATGATGCCGAGCTTCAAGGAGGAAGGAGTCTAGAAGAGTGCATCATATGGTATGAAGAAGGAATACTGCCCGGGACAACATTATTGAAGCATTCAACTATTATGTGATTGGGCAGGTATGCAACAATTATGCCATTAGTGACAATTTCATTGAAGTCCAAAATCATATAAACCATGTGCTTGAAGAAAGGAGAAAATAGAATCATTAGATGATTTGTATGATTGTCAAAAATGTTTTTGTGTATGGTCCACAAGAACATGAACTCATGATCATGGAACAATTTGAAATGGTTCGAATTATCTATTTATGATGCTATTAAGTTTTTCCTTGTTATTTATTTGTCTTGAAAGGTAACATTTTAGCTTAGAATGTATCAAATCGCATAAATTGGAAAAATTACAAAAATCATTATCATTAAACTCCAAAAATGCGAAATTGGAATATAGTAGCTAAAAATACCTTTCCTAGAGTCAAAATCATCTGTTAAACTCGTCTTGGCTATGTCAAAGTTAATAAAATCTTTTGAAAAATAATTGTTTTTAAAAGACAAGCCAAATGACTGAGTATAGTTTTGGCGTTATCAAAAAGGGGGAAAATTGATAGGAATATTTTTGTAAGTTTTGATGAGCCAAATGTACTTTTAGATCCCCTTACTTTTAGGTCTTTTAGTACAAGCATCATAAATCAGAATATCGAATCAAAAGGAATCTACCATAGGAAGAACAAAAATTAATATGAGAAATTAATTTGGTCCTATGAGTATTCATCCGAGTAAGAAGCATAAAGGAATGGGTTGCAAGGAATGATTGGATGAGTCTAACGGCGAAATGGTAGAAGTCCTTACTCAAAATGATCAACCCAAGATTGATTCCCCCCAAAGGACTTATTTTTTACAAGTCAAGTTTTCGGACAAGCACAATGTTACCAAAAGAGCACGATGCTAACAAGCACAATGTGTGCAAGGAGCACGATGTGTGCTACGGAGCACAAATGTATCAAAAGGAGCGCAATGTTCAAGTCAAAGGAGCACAATGTGGCAAAGAAGCAAGATGTTCAGAATATGAATAAATTCGAAGGAATTTATTTTGGATCAGCCCACATGCCACAAGAATCCAAAATTGCCTGAAGATATTTGATCAGAACGGAAAAAAATTTATGAAGACATGAATATAAAAACTTATCCTAGAAATAAATTCTATCAGATGAATTTATTTCAAAGATTCGTTGGATATTCAAATTGACAACTAAAGTAATATTTTAAGAAACAACTAGAAAATCAAGTTGTGTTAAAATATTATTTTGTCAGGCAAGTTGACAAATCAAATCAAAATTGAAGATCTACTATTGTCAACAATATCAGGCTATGAAGATTCGAAATTCAAAATATCAAATTATCCCACTCCAACGGATATATTTGATTGCCTATAAAAAGCCATGAAGACTTGAAGATACAAGCAGATGTGAACAAGATAGATCAAGAGATAGAAATTAAAGTGCAAAATTCAAAAGTGCAAGTGCTCAAATATTTTTAGAGACTTAGTCTGAATAGTCTCAAATCTAGTTTGGAGAGATACAATTACCTTTGTATTTGTAATTGTAAAAAGAGTATAGTTGTGTGCAAAATACTCTAGTGAGTGTAGCTGTGTGCAAAAACACTTAGTTGGCGTTGAGTATAGCTGTGTGCGAAATACTTGGAGTTGAGTGTAGCTATGTTCGAGACACTCGGAGTTGGGTGTAGCTGTGAGCAAGACATCCGGAAGAAGTGCTTGTGTAGCGCTTATTCACTATTGTAACTGTGTGTGGAAAATAGTGAATTACTCCTAGAAGTGAATGGAGTAAAGTGGACTAGGAAGATTACGCCACTTCCGAACCACTATAAATTGCCTCTCTCATTTACATACCGCACTTACATAATTTGCTCTATTTATCTATCTTATCCGACTAACCCGTTTACTATTCACAGTTAATCTTAATCATCCGGTTTAGTGTATTTTCACTTATGCATGTGACTCAAACTTCTCAACGCTTAAATATTGGAATATTCTAAGCAAGTTTGACGTGTTGCATGTAACATTGGTCGACGTGACACGATTAATTAATTTTACAATCTTGAATTTATTATTATAATACTATTGAGTGCACCATCTCCTTTATATATTCAAGATATCTCTGCCATCTCTCCGTT
>NW_017618795.1:0-14467 GCF_001879475.1 Ipomoea nil | reverse complement strand
TTTTAAAGCTAGATATATATCTATTACTTTTATGCTTGATAATAATGTTTATAGAATTCAAAAGGTGGTTTTAATTAAAATTGAAAATAAAACTTTAAAAGAAATTGATATTTTTTATTTGTACATATATAATAATTTAAATAAAAGTTGGTCGAAATTTAACTAATAGACAAGACCCCATTTTTAGGGGAGGGTACTGTATTCTTTCATATATACAAATGATGACATATAACTAGTACACAGATCATAACCAAGCAGGCTATGAATTTAATATTCAAGCTAAGACATAGTAAAATTAAAAATAGAAAGAGAAAGAGAAAGGTGTTTATTGTTAGTATTAATATAGCGCACACATAGACGGGCGGGATTGATATGATGAAGTGAAATGGAGGTTTTCTCAGCACTTGGGAATTGTAACCTTGCAGAGTTCATTGGCTTTCTTGGCAGCTGGGGACTTGATGATATACTCATTCAGAGTGGGACTCTTGACGTATTCGCAGAAGCAAGGCTTATGTTGATTAAGCCTCTCGCAGCAGAGTGGTGATGGGTTGGCATTGAGCGTTAAGGCGCTAAAGCAAGGGTCGAGCTGCTTCGCGTCGCAAGCAGCCAACGAAAATTGTGCTTCTCCCAAGAGAAGCAATACAACTGCTAGTGTGATGAGGTTAAAGGCCTTCATTTTTGTTAGCATTAATGCAATTGATCTGATCTGATCTGATAATATAATATAATCATCTCTCAAGGCCCCATATATATATATATGGACATCCAGTTAATGTGTAATAGGAAACTTGGGGCTATGATGCATCTTTGGCTTAGTGATTCGGAGAATTTATAGAGAGATTTTGGATGTTAATTAACCAATGGTAAATCTTACGTACAGCATGTTATTATTTACCTTTGTGCTTATGTTAGGCACCGTACCCTCATCTAATGGCTATGACAAAATGTTTAGTTAATTGGTTTGAAGCTTCATTGTTTATATATATATATATATATATATATATATATATATATATATATATATATATATATATATATTGGTTCCTGTGAGGTCAGGTATTCTAGTGCGGTCAGTGCGGCATACACCATTAGGTATGCATAAGTAGTGCTGTCAATACGGGCTGGCGGGGCGGGCGGGCCAAAGCCCGCGGGCCGCGGGCCTAAACGGGGCGGGCCAAAAAAGCCCGCTCCTTAGCGGGCCTGGGTTTTGTTGGCCCGGACCGCCCCGCCTTTAGCCCGCGGGCTAGGCGGGCCCCGCCTCAAAACTAATTTTTTTTTTAATTATTAACTTATTGGTTATTGTTTTGTTTTGCTAAATTTATCCAACTGGTATTCTGGAATTTAACGTAAAAAAAATTAACATAATCTACTCAATTCATTATTCACACACAGAAATGATAGAATCCACTCAATTCATTAAACTTTCGCATAGCAACACACAATTTAACATAAATGCAGAATGCAAAATGAATCAAACAAAATTGAAGTTGGAGTCTTGGAGAGTGGGACTAGGATTTGTTGTGGACTTGTGGGTTGTGGCGTCTGAACTCTCTATTCTATAATAATATCTAAAGTAATAAAGTGTAAATATTATATATAATATATAAAAATAAAATAAAATAAAAAAACAGGCGGGCTAGCCCGCGGCCCGCCAAGCCCGCGGGCCTAAACGGGGCGGGCCAAAAAAGCCCGCTCTTTAACTGGTTACTTGTTGGTAACTTTTTAAAAATGGTAATTGCACATTTTTAACAAGTTAACAGAGTTTAATTGAAGGCTTTTTTAGTTCGAGAGGTTAATTGCACTTTGCTATATAGTTAGAAGGTCTATTTGACCCTTATCCCTAATACTAATTGTACACGCGCATTGCGCGAATGAGTTAATGCCCAATGTTTAAAATGAAATTAATATTTGAAAGTATATCAATGCAAGATTATATATGAGAAGTTCATATATCTAAGTACTTTAATGTCGAATTTGTTTAGAGTTAATACCATCCGAGGTCCTCCGAGTATAGTGGTTTTGCCACGTTTAGTCCTAAACTTTCAAATTGACCATTCGTGGTCCTTCGACTTTCAAATTTAACCATTCGTGGTCCAAGTTAACCACCCAGGGTCCTTCAACTATTAAATTTTAACCAACCATGGTCCTTTCAAGAGGACCACGACTGGTTAAATTTTGAAACTTGAAGGACCATGGGTGGTTAACTTGGACCACGAATGGTTAAATTTGAAAGTCGAAGGACCATAGATGGTCAATTTGAAAGTTTAGGACTAAACGTGGTAAAACCACTATACTCGGAGGACCTCAGATGGTATTAACTCAATTTGTTTAATTAAATATGTAACTCATAGTATATTGAATACAATGTAATATAGGAGATTCATTATAATTGTTACTAATCTTTTTTTTTTTAAATAGTAACCAAGTATTTTTAATATATTTAATACCAAATGTTAGATATATTAAATATTATATATTTAGTATAATATATATTAAATATAATATAATATATCTATAAGATATATTAAATATAATATATTTATATATTATATTTATATATACTAGTATTTTCGCCCGTGCGATGCACGGAATGAATTTGTTATAATATATTAAAAATATTTAGATTGATATATAATTATTTAAATTAGAACATCAAATATTATATAGTGCAATTGAAAATATGGTTTGGATTATTTATGTGTTTTGATGTTATCATTGTTTGAATTTGAGCAAATAATTGCTCAAATTAATAGCTAATGTGTAGATGTAAGCATGCAGTGATGTAACTTTGGAGATTTTATTTATCATTATTTAGTATTTTTATTTATATAAATTAGGCAAATGTGTTCGTTCTCTAGCAACTCAGTTATAAGAATGAATTGCTATCTTAGTTCTTTTGTATGGAATATACTAGTTTTTTACGCGCATTGCGCGATTGGGATAATGCCCAATTTTTTTTTTTTTTTAATAAGTACTTTAAAGTATATTAAGGCAGGATTATATTGAAATTGTTCATGCATAGATAATTGAAGGTTGAATTTGCGTATTTAAATAGGTAATTCTTCTCCCAAAGGTTGGGTCTCCAACCCGAGAGAGCATTATGGGAGGTTGTAAATGCTGATACGCACAAGGAATCTGCCCACTTTGGACATAATTCCCGCACTGCCGCCGCCGAGGTTCAAACCTTGGCCTCTTCTCCCAAATACTACCCACTAAACCATTGAGCTAAGCCGGTGCGGGTTAATAGGTAATTCTAAGTTTACAAATGCAAGATAATATAGTCAAGATTGATTATATTGTCAATAAATAATTGTATAGGTATGGTTGAAACGAAATACGGAACATAAGGGAGAACAAATAAAAATTAGGGCATAAAATATTAAATATATACTAATATTGTTTGAGGAGATTCCGACATTAGGATTTGTGGTTAAGTTCTATTAAGACTTTAATATTAGAATTAGATAATGGTGTAGTTATAATTCTATATTAGACTTTAATATTAGAATTAGACTAACGGTGAATTAACGGAAAAATTAAATGGATAATCATATAATTTAAGGATAAATTAGAAAATCTTAAAAGAAAAAAGTTAAAACCTGAACAATATGAACCATTCATTTGATTTAATAATTTGGCGGTCATTTTTTCTACCCAATGTTAATAATTAAATAAATTCGCTGGTCAAATCGCTAGTATAATCCGCTAACGCTAACCCCGGAAAAAATAAAGACAATATAACTAATGAAAATATTTCTTTTAAATTAATTTATTGATAATTAATAATTTTTTTTTCACTGAATAAAGACATTGTAATGATAATGTAGCGAATATAATCAATTAATAAATTTGAATATAAAAATATTTTTATATTGAAGAAAATAAAGACAATATAACTAATAAAATTATTTCTCTTAGTTAATTTATTGATAATGAATAATTTTTTTTTTTGAATAAAGGCATTGTGGACACATAATTATAAATTAAAGAAATGCATATGTATTATTTTTTTGTTGTAACTACTAAATTATTATTTATATAATTTAATAAGAGTAAAATAGAGTACTAATAATGGCCAACTTTGATTGGGATGAGATTCGAACTAAGCCTTTTTCTATTGAAATCAATGAGTAAGTTAACGGTGAACTAACGGTAATTCTTAAAATTTTTAACCGAAATTAGTAACCGGTGTGTGGGTATTTTAGGAAATTTTAGTGTAAAATTTAAATCTGATCAATCTTTCAATCAATCTGAGCATTCATTTGATTAAAATCTGTGACCACCATTTTTTCTACCCATTATAGGCCTAACTCTCTTGGGCTCTTATTAGTATAGTAGATAGTAGATATATTTTTGTCTACATATAATATAGCAATTTTGTCATTTAAAAAAATCATAATATCAACGATTGTATTTATACATTATTGAAATTCTTTGTAGAACGACATCGGTAGTAGCAACGCAATCCTGTCCTTCATCGTATAGAGCTAACACCTTCCGTCCATCATGCTCGGGTGAAAATATATAATGGTAGAGTATTAGTTAATTATCGACCATTTTATATTTTAAGTCAATTAGTAATATCAAATTCATTTTCAGCAAATTATTCTTTTATATTTTTAGTCAATTAATCAATTAGAATATCATATGCATTGATATTTTTACCTATATTCGTTCCATTTTAATTGATGATGTATAATATTATTATTGAAATATTTTCGTTTTATTGTTAATTTATCTTTAATATTGTTTAAAATATGCATTTACTATTTATGATGTAGAATTATTATTGAAATATTTGCATCAAATTTTAATTTCCGTTTCATTTTTAATTAAAATGCAATGATTTAACCTTTTATTTTTTTCATATTAATCAATTATGGATCATTTTTTTTTTTTTTTGCAGTCAACTATTAGTATTCATTTCTTTTTATATTTTTAGTCAATTTGTAATGTCATATCATTTTCAACCAATTATTCTTTTTTTTTTTTCACTCAATTAGTCAATTAGCCAATTAGAATATCATATGCAATGATATTTTTACCCCAATTTTTGTTCCATTTTTAATTAATGATGTAGAATATTATTATTGAAATATTTTTGCTTCATTTTTAATTTTCGTTGCATTTTTAATTTACCTTTACTATTGTTTAAAATATGTCTTTATTATTGATGAATGTAGAATATTATTATTTAAATATTTCTTTTTCATTTTTAATTACTTTTACTTGATGATATAGAATATTATTATTAAAATATTTTCGTTCCATTTTAACTTTCCATTTTATTGTTTAAAATTGTGAAAGATTTATGACATAATTGTGATTTGATGTATTATACTGTATAATATTATTGTGAAAAATTAAAATGCAATGATTTAACCATTTTTTTTTCTGTTTTAGTCAATTATGGATCATTTTTTATTTTCCAGTCAATTATTAATATTCATTTCCTTTTCCAATTAACCTAACTTCAATTCCTTTTTATTTCATTTTAATTTTCAGTGAATTATTAATATTCATTTCTTTTTTTTTCAATTTATCTAATTTTCATTCTATTTTTAATTGGTGATGTAAAATATTATTCTAAAATATTTATGTTCATTTTTTTCATTATTTTTTTTTAATTACCTTTACTATTTACTTTTTATTGTTTGTGCAGGAATCAGTAAATAGGATTTTCTTTTTATTATAGTATAGATTTGACCGTAAGCTGTATTCATATATATATTATATATATGAATTATTTATATTATAAATTGTTTTAAATTGGTTATATAGGGTATTATGTTAGTACGTGAGAGCATTGAATATGGAAATAATATTACCAAGATTTTAGTTAATTTCTATTTACATTTGTTTACAAAATAAGTTGTATTAAATTAGTTGGTGATAAACATCCAAAAATTCTACACGGTAATACCATACATAATATTACCAATTATGTTATTATGTTATTACCTAATTAATTAATGTCTTTTCTACACGGTATTATAAATACGTAAAAAAAATACAGAGAATTTACAAACAATAATATTACAAAAATATTATTATATTATATAATATAACTAATATGTCTTTTCTATATGGTATTATTTATTACGTTAATACGTGAATATGGGAAACATATTACTAAGATTTTAGTTATATCCATTTTACATTTGCTTACAAAATAAGATTTATTAAATTAGTTGGTGAAAATACAGCTACGCATGAAAGATGAATTCAAGTGACAGTTTATAGTTCTGTATGTGCACATGCACACATGTTTGAAGGCTCAAAAGAATCTTTAGAAATGTAAAAAAAGATTTACTAAAGATAAGTACAATTTCAACTATTTAATAATATTAATTTCTATTTTCTATTATATTATAATTATTTTCTACTATATTATAATTCTATTTACTATTATATGTGAATCATTTATTTTTTAAGTTAAACGAAAGAAACTGTGATTACAGAGAGGAAATTGTAGTGAGGGGCTCTTAATTGTTTTCACCGCTTCAAGGATGATGAATTTTGTTCATATGAAAATAATATAGTACGTATGATGTAGGTTGATTATTTATAATATATCTAGAAGTAAAATTTGAATACTTTATATATATCTGCAGTATTGAACCTTTAATGTGATATAAGAAAGAAATAATCGGATGCCTTTATTTGGATGCTCTGAGACTATTACAATGCTCCATCACTTTGCAAACATGTACAACTTTGACTTTATTTTATACGTTAGATTATACTTTGCTTATCCTTTGAATTTTAATGTATTATTTTAAGCTAATTTATTTATTAACATTAAAAATACATTTTAAAGTGTGACAATTTATATTAATAACTCATTTTAAAAAGTAGCAAAAGATTTAGAAAATTTGATGTCACTGCATCAATTTTTTTAAAAAATATTTTATTTTATTGCTAAGTTTTACCTCAATCATCTCATAAATAATTAAATATCAATAATGTTTCTTAGAGGGGTCTAATCAACACATAAACTGAAAACAAAAAAATGACAATCATAAACGAAATATGTACAAAATTAAATGATAAAAACATTTATGATAATGATTAAGACATAATAAATTTACCTTCCCAGAAAATCACAAAACTCTGAAAATCCTGATTGCAAAGGAGTTGTGTATCAAGAGTTACATATCTTGACATAACGGCTAATAAAAAAAGAACATTCATTACTTGTCCTTATTCAAACACTTTCATATATAAAGAAAAATTAAAACACTTGTGTTTAGATTCACTCTTCATATCATTCTTAACTCTACACAATTGCATAAGAACAACCAAAGGATTTGCAAGGCCATAATTAAAAAAAAAAAAAGGTTTCAACTCTTAGGTATATGTTGATCTCACACTGTAGCCTTCAATTGATTGTCCCTATAAACAAATAAACTATTAATAAAAAATACATATGCAAAATACAATAAAATGACAAAAATTATATTAATTTACTTTGTATACACGTACAATTAGAAAATAAATAAGTTAAGAAGGCTTCCCTGCCAATGATCTTCCCTGCACACCAATCACCATCTAATAGCTCTGAAAGTCTTCAATGGGTGAATATCCTGGGCAAAGATAAACATTGGAGTCGTAGAAAAAAACAAAATTGAAAAAAAAAATACCTCTTGATCGTGAAACATGCACTCTCTAGATTTAATGGAATCACTCCCTTTCTCTATGGGACTACATATAGGTGCATGCACACCAATTGAAATCTAATAGCTCTGCAAGTCTTCAATGGAGAAATATCCTGGGCAAGGATAAACATTGGAGGATTTGGAGCGCAACAGTTGTATGTTAAGTATGCATATCTATATCTCTATATATAATTACTCAATATAAATAAAATGAATAAATGAATAAATGAATATAAGGAAAAAAATATTACCAATTATATATTTACCAATTAGGTTAATACGTGGAATATGGAAACAATATAATATTATAAATAATAAATTTTAATTAATTTCTATTTTACATTTAGTTACCAAATAAGTTTTACTACAAAGTTTGGGGGAAAATGAAATAGGAGGATTTTACTTTTATATATATATATATATATATATATATATATATATATATATATATATATATTATATATATATATATATATATATATATATATATAGATTGAGAGAAAGAGAGAGAGAGAGAGGAATTGAATATAATGGATAATGTTTATTTGATTTCCACGATTGTGCTCATTATACCAGCAATCTGCAATCTTATGTCCATACTTGCCACAATTGTAGCAATGAAATGGAAATTTACCTTGTTTGGTATTACCTACACCTCTTCCTTGGTTGGAGTTACCATGTCCTCCTCCGGATCCTTGGTTGAAGTTACTACGACCTCTTCCACCAGAACCTCCTCTTTCTCTTCCATGACCTCTACCAGATCCTCCACCTCTTTGATTAGTGACGTCACATTAAGGGTGACTTGGCTCTTCAAAGCTTCTTCTGTAGTGGTTCCGATTTTGATGCAATTCTGTCAATATGACTTTCTACCATACCATTCAGCTCTGCAATTGATAAGAACTCGGTTTTGGTGTGACTCTGTGATTGAAGCCACCACATGGTCATACTTCATCGGCATAGTTCGTAGAACTTTTTCAAACCACTGCACCATCTTCAAATCGTATCTCCATATAACATATCTTATTCACCATATCAATAAGACGAGTGAAATACGTATCTACTGTTTCTGTAGAGGTCATCTCACAATTATCTACAACCTTCTCAACGACTGCAACTTAGAGTTCTGTGCCCGATCGACTCCTTTGTTTGATACCTTTTAAGATGTCCCAAGCTTGCTTTGCTGTTTGAGCACGAGCTAATTGCCCAAAAATGGGAGTAATGAACACCTTGGTGAATCTGTCCCAAGGCCAATTGATCTCGCCGTGTTTGGGCTGCATCAGCTCCTTCGGGTAGACCGGATCAACAAAACTCCAAAGATTTTGAGCTTTCAAATGTGTGGACATCATAATTTGCCAATAATTGTAATCGAGTTTCCGTCCAATTTGGGACCCGACCATACAATATTGATATTTGCTATCATATTTCACTACGGAAAATATCTCGGGGTTGAAAAGTTAACCTGGCTCTGATACCAAATGTTAGATATATTAAATATTATATATTTAATATAATATATATTAAATATAATATAATAGTAACCAAGTATTTTTGTTGTAAAGGGTTCTAATATATTTAATGAATGCACATATACATACAAGATCAATGAATGAATCAACGGTATCAGCCCTTTAGGTGTTTCGCTCAGTGTTCATTTAGTTCAACCATTATTGTTGAATAAATTATTATGGATAGAGAAATTCCTAATTTTAACGAATTTAGATGTAGTAAAAATTTAAAAATTTTAATTATAATGTAACCCAAAGATATTGGACAATATGATGTAACCAAAGATCAAAATGCTAAAGAAAGTGTTTGGTTATTCAACCGTTTGAAACAACAATTTGTTCCAAACCATTGAAAATACTAATATTGCACTTTACAATATTTTCAGTTAGCGTTTTTTAGAATGATTTCCCTAATACACCTCTATATTTTTTTAAAAAAATTTATTGTGGAACCATTTCGACTCCTTAAATAACAAGCGCCAGTTTCGCTAACTCACTGCTTGGCCATTAACGGATGGGCAAGCTTAATTTTTAAATTGGAGCCTTAAGGCTCCTTTTATAGGAGCCTCAAGGCTCCAATGCCACTTTTCCACCGATGTGGGAAAAGTGGCAAATTAAAACTAAAGGGAGCGGAACGTTCAGCTTTCCATATGTTTTATTAATTTTTTTTTAATTTTATTTTTATTAAACAATTATTATTATTATTATTATTATTATTATTATTATTATTATTATTATTATTATTATTATTATTATTATTATTATTATGTATACCCTTAGGTCATTTTACATATTAATCTAAACTGCTAATTTTTCAAATATCTTTTTTCTCACCGTTGATATAATTTGTTAGTCAAATCCGCTAACTGCTGATTGTCAAGCAAGGACATTGCGAGAAGTTTCTCACTTCAATTTGTTGTGTGATTTGAATACTCTCTTTGTCAACAAATTTCTCAAGTAGTTAATATGATTGGCTTTATTAATTATATATATTTTTTAATTTTTTCATGGTATTAATAAAATATTTGGTAAATAAATATGTGGCATTATTCTGTATTATAACTTCGATATTTAATTTAAAAATAGTGCACAAATTAGATATGTTGGAGGATAAAATAAGTGAACGAACGAGAAGCACAGAGCAGACTTGAAGAAGAAGAAGACGCACTGTATATTTCTAATCAAAGTATGTGTAATTACAGAGAAGACAAGGCTTATATATGAAGGTTAAAGCAGAAGGATTAGGAGGACAAAAATAGCCCTATGCTATTTATTTTATCCTCCAACAAGATAATAGACAATGTAGTGAATATAATCAATTGATGAATTTGAATGTAAAGAATTTTTACATTGGAGAAAAATAAAGACAATATAACTAATGAAATTATTTTCCTTAATTTTTTTTGAATGCTACTAGCTCTATTACATTGTAGTATCTGTTCATATACTTTCTCAACCTATTGAAACACAAAGAGCTAATAACACCTCCACTGAGGCTCGAACTCACAACCTTCCAAGTGGAAGTCCAACCCGGATACCATTGGACCACATAGTCCTGGTATTTTCCTTAATTAATTTATTGATAATGAATAATTTTTTTTTAATAAAAACATTCTAGGGACAATGTAGCGAATATAATCAATTGATGAATTTGAATGTAAAAAATTTTGATATTGAAGAAAAATAAAGACAATATAACTAACAAAATTATTTCTCTTATTCAATTTATTGATAATGAATAATTTTTTTTGAATAAAAGCATTGTAGACACATAATTCTAAATTAAAGAAATGCATATTTATTATTTTTTGTTGTAGCTACTAAATTATTATTTTAGTTTTATAATAATAAAATAGAGTACTAATTTTGCCGATTGGGATTCGGTTCGAACTTAAAACCTTTCTTATTGAAATCAATGAGTATGTTAACGGTGAACTAACATAAATTAACGGAAAAGATAATATTTAACGGGAAAGTTAACGGATAATCATATAATTAAGGATAAATTAGAAAATATTTAAAATATGATCAATCTGAGCCATTCATTTAATTAAAAAATTTTCATTTTTTCTACCTGTTATAGGCCTAACTCTCTTTGACTCTTAGAGTATACCAGATATATTACTGATTGTTTTAATGAACTTGTCATTATTAAATTTGGGGGGTTAATTATTAATATCCAATTTGTTTACATTATTTTCCTTACAAATTCTTAATACAACCAATTCTTTTCCATTTCCCCTTTTAAGCAAAATAACCTTATTATTAATTACTAGTAATTCACCCGCGCGATGCACGGGGAAAAAATTATGTTATTATAAAAATAAAAAAAAAATAGAAAAAATAAAAATATTTTAAATTGTTTAATATAATAATATTTTTGAGCTTCCATTGGTCAAGTATTTATTATTTTTATAGAATACAAAATTATAATTAAAATTTTGTATGGTTAATATAATCTCTAATTATGTACATAATTACATTGATTTATTCTTAATTGTATTTCATCTATATTATAATTTTCACAATACGAATAATAACTAATAAGATAATTACATTTAGAAAGCAAATTTCAAATTTTGTATGAGTAAATTTAAACTCTAATTGAACACATTTTTTATATGATTATATAATATATTTTTTATGCACATGTTATTCCATAAACTCAAATGTCATTTTATAAGTCCAAGACCACTTTTTGTGGAGATAATTCAAATATATTTTTTTTCTTTTAAAAGTCCTAAGTTTAGACATCTAGAAAAACATTAAAGACCCATGCGATATATACATTTATATATATTTAAATTTTTATTTATGGATTAAATGATTTTTTTATTCTGAAGTCCAATAATTGACCCACGGCCCGCAACATTTGCTTTATTTGCTTTCTTCATCCTTCTCGCTTCTGCCATTTCTTTGAAGCATTTGAGAGGGAGAAAAATTATATGTAGAGGCTTGCATTAATTGCACTGTTTCAGACAGAAATTTAATTAATATTGCATCGTTTCATATTTTCTATTAATCGGGAATCAGAATCCTTAATCCTAATATCATAACATTTAATAACTCCATTAATTCAATAAATGTAATCCTTTGTTATGAGTGAGTAAAAAATTAGCTATTTTATTTTTCAAATCTTGTGCTCTTTTTTTTTTTTTTTTTTTTTTTTTTTTTTTTTTTAGTAAAAGATGTTGTGGCTATTTTATATTTATAGCTAGTAATAATAATAATGTTGGTAATTAATTGTAACATTAATTATTTTCCAACCATATAGCTTTATTATATGTAAGATTAATAAAAATTTGGGTGGGAAACTACACAAGACGATTTTAATTTTTATTAATGTTATAAATAAATAAGAGATTAGAGAAGTATTGTTTTGATTAGTTTTTACCCCTAACCTTTTGAACTTAACTAAATTTAGTCTAAAATGTAATATATGTTCTCACATGAAAGAAGGATGATGTTTGGTGTAAATGTGATATTTCAAAACGTTTAGATGAAATTTGATCAATTTGTAAACGTTAAATGACAAAAAGTAAAAATGTTGTGTGAAGAATCAAAAGCAATTATATATGTCAATAATAGATGTAAATTGGAGAAATGACCATAATGGATAATGGAATCTATTTCACAAAGTTTTCCATGGCCATGTCTGATTAGGGCGACCAAGGTGACACCCAAGTTTTGGGGTCCATTTTTTTTCTTAAAGCTAGATATAATCTATTACTTTTATGCTTGATAATAATGTTTATAGAATTCAAAAGGAGGTTTTAATTGAAATTGGAAATAAAACTTTAAAAGAAATTGATATTTTTTATTTGTACATATATAATAATTGATGAATAAAACTTGGTCTAAATTTAACTAATAGACAAGACCCCATTTTTAGGGGAGGGTACTGTATTCTTTCATATATACAAATGATGACATATAACTAGTACACAGATCATAACCAAGCAGGCTATGAATTTAATTCAAGACATAGTAAAATTAAAAATAGAAAAAGAAAGAGAAAGGTGTTTATTGTTAGTATTAATATAGCGCACACATAGACGGGCGGGATTGATATGATGAAGTGAAATGGAGGTTTTCTCAGCACTTGGGAATTGTAACCTTGCAGAGTTCATTGGCTTTCTTGGCAGCTGGGGACTTGATGATATACTCATTCAGAGTGGGACTCTTGACGTATTCGCAGAAAGCAAGGCTTATGTTGATTAAGCCTCTCGCAGCAGAGTGGTGATGGGTTGGCATTGAGCGTTAAGGCGCTAAAGCAAGGGTCGAGCTGCTTCGCGTCGCAAGCAGCCAACGAAAATTGTGCTTCTCCCAAGAGAAGCAATACAACTGCTAGTGTGATGAGGTTAAAGGCCTTCATTTTTGTTAGCATTAATGCAATTGATCTGATCTGATAATATAATTAATATAATCATCTCTCAAGCCCCATATATATATGGACATCCAGTTAATGTGTAATAGGAAACTTGGGGCTATGATGCATCTTTGGCTTAATTAGTGATTCGGAGAATTTATAGAGAGATTTTGGATGTTAATTAACCAATGGTAAATCTTACGTACTGCATGTTATTTACCTTTGTGCTTATGTTAGGCACCGTACCCTCTTCTAATGGCTATGACAAAATGTTTAGTTAATTGGTTTTGAAGCTTCATTGTTTTTTTTTATATATATATATATATATATATATATATTGGTTCCTGTGAGGTCAGGGTATTCTAGTGCGGTCAGTGCGGCATACACCATTAGGTATGCATAAGTAGTGCTGTCAATACGGGCTGGCGGGGGGCGGGCCAAAGCCCGGCGGGCCGCGGGCCTAAACGGGGCGGGCCAAAAAAGCCCGCTCCTTAGCGGGCCTGGGTTTTGTTGGCCCGGACCGCCCGCTTTGGCCCGCGGCTAGGCGCCCCCGCCTCAAAACTAATTTTTTTTTTAATTATTAACTTATTGGTTATTGTTTTGTTTTGCTAAATTTATCCAACTGGTATTCTGGAATTTAACGTAAAAAAAATTAACATAATCTACTCAATTCATTATTCACACACAGAAATGATAGAATCCACTCAATCATTAAACTTTCGCATAGCAACACACAATTTAACATAAATGCAGAATGCAAAATGAATCAAACAAAATTGAAGTTGGAGTCTTGGAGAGTGGGACTAGGATTTGTTGTGGACTTGTGGTTGTGGCGTCTGAACTCTCTATTCTATAATAATATCTAAAGTAATAAAGTGTAAATATTATATATAATATATAAAAATAAAATAAAATAAAAAAACAGGCGGCTAGCC
>NW_017618794.1:2500-5219 GCF_001879475.1 Ipomoea nil | reverse complement strand
CTCGATTGACCGAATTCACGTGCAATGATGTTTTTTTGCATGTCCGTCTCCGTCCGGTGCGCCGCCCCGCCTTGCGACTCCGATGGGTCTATGCGGTCCCCAATAATACGTACGAGCGGCGGGAACACTCGTACGAGGCCTACGGACGAGGGGGCCCGTCCCAACACGTTCCGAAAAAAGTCGACCGCACCTCAACTACCATACCCCCCCTATAGTAGTTAAAAAAAAAAAACCCAGTGACAGCAGTAGACACGTTTGTCCCGTAAATCACACGGTCATTTCGGGTGGTTCCGTGCATTTTTTTCAAATGTTATTGCATGGTCTTTTAGTTTAGAGCATTTTAATGCTTGGTAAATTTCAAAGCGTTTGGATGATTATTTCATTGAAAACGACGATGTCCAAATTTATGCCCAGCTGTCCGCAAAGTTCCTTGTCTGACTTAGCCAAGTACTTGGATTGTTGGAATGTGAGAGGAATATATGGCATATCGTTTGCCTCACTAATTAAATAGTACAATAAGCTCTAAAACAAATGTATATGCCATTTTGGCACGAGAACGACGTAAAACGACATAGGCCAAGGCATAACACAGAACCGTCGTAAAAGTACGGGGTGGCAGGCGGGTAAACCTCTGTTGCGTGATATTTTCCGCATCCGTCCGCAACTGTGCGCAATTTGGGCGCCCTCGTTCCGCATAAGTCCGCAACCTCGGCACCCTCGTTCCGCATAAGTCCGCAACTCGGCACCCCGTTCCGCATAAGTCCGCAACTTGGGCACCCTCGTACCGCAACTTTCCGCAACCTCGGCACCTCGTACCGCAACTTTCCGCAACCTCGGCACCCTCGTACCGCAACTTTCCGCAACCTCAGCACACCCGTACCGCAACTTTCCGCAACCTCGGCACACGTTCCGCATAAGTCCAACCTCGCACCCCGTACCGCAATTTTCCCGCAACTTGGGCACTCTCGTACCGCATAAGTCCGCAACTTGGGCACCCTCGTACCGCAACTTTCCGCAACCTCGGCACCCCCGTACGCAATTTTCCGCAACCTCGGCCCCACCCGTACCGCAACTTTCCGCAACCTCGGCCCACCCGTACCGCAACTTTCCGCAACCTCGGCACCCCCGTACCGCAATTTTCCGCAACGTCGGCCCACCCGTACCGCAATTTTCCGCAACGTCGGCCCACCCGTACCGCAACTTTCCGCAACTCGGCACCCCGTACCGCAACTTTCCGCAACTCGGCACCCCGTACCGCAACTTTCCGCAACCTCGGCCCACCCGTACGCAACTTTCCGCAACCTCGGCACACCCGTACCGCAACTTTCCGCAACCTCGGCACACCCGTACCGCAACTTTCCGCAACCTCGGCACCCTCGTACCGCATAAGTCCGCAACCTCGGCACCCTCGTACCGCATAAGTCCGCAACCTCGGCACCCTCGTACCGGCATAAGTCCGCAACCTCGGCACCCTCGTACCGCATAAGTCCGCAACCTCGGCACCCTCTGTACCGCATAAGTCCGCAACCTCGGCACCCTCGTTCCGCATAAGTCGCAACTTGGGCACCTCGTACCGCAACTTTCCGCAACTTGGGCACTCTCGTACCGCAACTTTCCGCAACTTGGGCACTCTCGTACCGCAACTTTCCGCAACTTGGGCACCCTCGTACCGCAACTTTCCGCAACTTGGGCACCCTCGTACCGCATAATTCCGCAACCTCGGCACCCTCGTTCCGCATAAGTCCGCAACCTCGGCACCCTCGTACCGCATAATTCCGCAACCTCGGCACCCTCGTACCGCATGAGTCCGCAACTTAGGCACCAACGTTGCGCATAAGCCCGCAACTTAGGCACCCTCGTTCCGCATAAGTCCGCAACTTAGGCACCCTCGTACCCCATAAGTCCGCAACTTGGGCACACTCGTTCCGCATGAGCCGCAACGTAGGCACACTCGTTCCGCACAAGTCCGGCACTTAGGCACACTCGTTCCGCATGAGTCCGCAACTTAGGCACGCTCGTACCCCATAAGTCCGCAACTTGGGCACACTCGTTCCGCATGAGCCCGCAACGTAGGCACACTCGTTCCGCACAAGTCCGGCACTTAGGCACACTCGTTCCGCATGAGTCCGCAACTTAGGCACACTCGTTCCGCATATGCCCGCAACGTAGGCACACTCGTTCCGCATGAGTCCGCAACGTAGGCACGCTACTTCGGCACACTCGTTCCGCACAAGTCCGCAACTTCGGCACACTCGTTCCGCAACTGTCCGCTACTTAGGCACACTCGTTCCGCAACTGTCCGCAACTTAGGCGGCACTCGTTCCGCATGAGTCCGCAACTTAGGCACACTCGTTCCGCATATGCCCGCAACGTAGGCACACTCGTTCCGCATATGCCCGCAACGTAGGCACGCTCGTTCCGCACAAGTCCGCAACTTAGGCACGCTCGTTCCGCACAAGTCCGCAACTTAGGCACGCTCGTTCCGCACAAGTCCGATACTTAGGCACACTCGTTCCGCACAAGTCCGCTACTTAGGCACACTCGTTCCGCATGAGTCCGCAACTTAGGCACACTCGTTCCGCATGAGTCCGCAACTTAGGCACACTCGTTCCGCATATGCCCGCAACGTAGGCACACTCGTTCCGCACAAGTCCGGCACTTAGGCACGCTCGTTCCGCACAAGTCCGGCACTTAGGCACACTCGTTCCGGCATGAGTCC